>NC_069503.1:261778405-261930905 GCF_027579735.1 Bombina bombina
TGATTGGCTAGACTGCAAGTCTGTCAAAAAAACTGAAAAAAGGGGCAGTTTGCAGAGGCTTAGATACAAGATAATCACAGAGGTTAAAAGTATATTGTTATAACTGTGTTGTTTATGCAAAACTGGGAAATGGGTAATAAAGGGATTATCTATCTTTTAAAACAATAAAAATTCTGGTGTAGACTGTCCCTTTAAGCAATATAAACATGTAGTTCCGATTTATGAGAGTTGACCAAGATAATTATGACATTTTGGTAGTCTATGTTTTAATATTAGTAAACTCACTAAACTAAGCGCCTAATGATCAACTCAGAGAAAAATCATGCAAAATCTTTGGAGGCTTTTTTATTCCAATGTATGTTGCAATGTACAAGTCTCTGCAATGTATGTGCCTGTGCTTCACATCCAGCACCATGCATAGCTAGATAAACAGCCCTCAAGCTAAAAATTGCCTTTCTAAAATTCTTTAAGGGACCTCACAGTAGTGATAATCTCTCCAGAGCAGGGAGTGTTAAAACATTGAATCCTTTGACTTAAAGGGATATGAAACCCCAAACAATCGGCTAGATTATGAGTTGTGCGTTAGGCTAAAAAAGCAGCGTTGGCCGGTCCCAACGCTGCTTTTTAACGCCCGCTGGTATTACGAGTCTTGCAGGTACAGGTGTACCGCTTACTTTTTTGGCCAGACTCGGAAATACTGCAAATCCACTTACGTCAATTGCGTATCCTCTTTTTTCAATGGGATTTGCATAGCGCCAGTATTACGAGTCTGACAAAAAGTGAGCGGTACCCCATCTCCTGTCAAGCCTGGTACCGCATTTAAAAGTCAGTAGTTAAGAGTTTTACACTACAATGCCGTAGCATAAAACTCTTAACTAAAGTGCTAAAAAGTACACTAACACCCATAAACTACCTATTAACCCCTAAACTGAGGCCCTCCCACATCGCAAACACTAAAATAAATATTTTAACCCCTAATCTCCTGAACCGGACATTGCCGCCATAAACTGCCGCACTCCTGCATCGCAAACACTAGTTAAACTTTATTAACCCCTAATCTGCCATCCCTAACATCGCCACCACCTACCTACATTTATTAACCCCTAATCTGCCGATTCCAATGTCGCCGCCACTATTATAAAGTTATTAACCCCTAAACCTAAGTCTAACCCTCACCCTAACACACCCTAACTTAAATATAATTTAAATAAATCTAAATAAAATTACTACAATTAACTAAATTATTCCTATTTAAAACGAAATACTTACCTTTAAAATAAACCATAAACTAGCTACAATATAACTAATAGATACATTGTAGCTAGCTTAGGGTTTATTTTTATTTTACAGGCAACTTTGTATTTATTTTAACTAGTTAGAATAGTTATTAAATACTTATTAACTATTTAATAACTACCTAGTTAAAATAAAGACAAATTTACCTGTAAAATAAAACCTAACTTAAGTTACAATTACACCTAACACTACACTATCATTAAATTAATTACATAAATTAAATACAATTAATTACAATTAAATAAAATTATCTAAAGTACAAAAACCCCCCACTAAATTACAGAAAATAATAAAGAAATTACAAGATTTTTAAACTGTAGGTGTAGACATAACTTTAATTTCCCCATAGGAATCAATGGGGCTGCGTTAGGAGCTTTACGCTGCTTTTTTGCAGGTGTTAGGTTTTTTTTCAGCCGGTTTACCTACTCACCGCTAACGTAAGCAGCGCTGGTATTGAGGTGAGATGTGGAGCTAAATTTTGCTCTATGCTCACTTTTTTGCGGTTAATGCCGGGTTTGAAAAAACCCGTAATACCAGCGCTGTCTGTAAGTGAGCGGTGAGCATAAACTGCTCGTTAGCACCGCACAGCCTCTAACGCAAAACTCGTAATCTAGGCCAATGTTTGGTGATAAAGACAGAGCATCAGTTTTAAAAAGTTTCCAATTTACTTCTGTTATCAAATTTGCTTTGTTAACATGGTATTCTTTGTTGAAAAGATACCTAGCTAGGTGTCTAGAGCACTAAGAGGCAGGAAAGAGTGTGTCTTCTAGTGCTCTTGCAAATGGATAATGTTGCAAAACTGCTGCCATATAGTGCTCCAGATAAATGCACACTTCTGAGCTTACCTCTTTGCTTTTCAAGGAGAGATACCAAGAGAATAAAGAAAATTTGATAATAAAAATAATGTAATGCTATATCTGACTCATGAAAGAAAAAAATGGGTTTCATGTCCCTTTAAGACAACTTCACATTGGTGACATAAGCATTGAGCCATACAAAGCAGAATGTGTAGCTGTTTAAAGAACATTGTTTCCATTTTGCACCTTGTTCACATACTTTACTTTCCTGTTTTACAAGCGCACAAAAATTGTAAGTCTGATCCCTGTCTCCTCCCCTCTTCAGAGAACATTGATCAGATTCTATAGTGGCCATATGCACTGTAGGTTCACAGAGAAAAGAGAAGCCTTTGCTGGGGCAGGGAAACTGGGACTAAGCTATTTTTATTTTACAGTGCCTAAGTGAAAATATTTCTCTGGAAATCCACCACACAAAAAGATACCCCAAATACATGAGTCACCATTTATAATAATAAGAAATCATTTAGCACCATATCTTATGGCGCCTATCAAAACAATATTTCCTTAGTCTCTGCAAACTATCCCAAGCAATTTCCCAAGAGTAACATTAGCAAACAGTCCCTCACTTCCCAGGGTACCCTTCTTCCAAACAGGACCTTGCACAATCCCTGGGGAACTTGGTTAATTGCAGGCCGCACTAACTGTCAGTGAGTGCAGGAAAGGTGTCCTACTACCTGAATCTTCCAGCAAGCATGTCTGATGGAATCAGATCTTCCTCATTCTTCCTTTCTTACAAAACACTCTCCTGTGGGGGAAAAGTGTAGTGTGGAATCCTCCAGGCACTGGACCAATGCAACATACACCTGCTTTTTGCTCTGGGGTGTGTCAGACTAAACTAACTAATTGGAACACTTGAGCACTTACATAATTCACTCCTTTCAAGGGCTTTTTTTCACAAGGTTCAAGCCTAACTAATCTACTTAAATGATTCGGTGAGCCAGCAAACCACAGTTCCCTCACACACTTGAGTACTGACCCCTCTTTTTGCTAATATTAAATACTGTAAGTGTATAGGGAATACTGACAACTTGCAAATCTCTTAAAACAGGATGCTTTTCCACTGGTCAGACAATTTGTGTTTCCTGGGGATACAAAAATTCTTCAGGAATAATTTATTTATAGGATTAATATTTCCATATCTGACTTTGATGACATAATGCCTCTTGCTATTCTAATTAATTGTTGTACTAAGCCTTTTTTTAGTCTTTGCTTTATGCACATACTGGTTGTGTGAATATGCGTCATCCTATGAGAGGTGACAGCAAACTGGAGATCTTTATGTAATCTTGTTTGCCTACCAAATAACACATAGCAAAGGGAGTAACCTTCGGACTCATGTTACGTACAGTTGTAAGCATGAACTATGTTTTTTACATGCCTACTCCAGTATCTTCTGTCTACATCTTTCAGACTTTGCTACATGTCCCGGAGAGTTTGATTAAAGCCTTCAGTAAAATAATTTCTTTTCAGGGTTGGTTCTCGATTATTGATCAGAACAAAGCTGACAGGGCTACCTGTAATGACTGAAAATGTTCCACAAAGTACTTTGACAATTGTTGGAAATTCTTGGTCATCCATAGGATAACTGAGTATATTTGGTATAGTATTCAGTAACTATTATCAAACTCCCTACTCCTGCTGATTAAGGTTCTATGCAAAGATATGTAGATTATATCCATATATGATTATATCCATATATGAAACAGTGGGGCAACTTTAGTAGCCAGAATCTTTTCTGAATACATCTATGAAATGTTGACAATGTTTCTCTTCTGAGTCTGTAACCTATGGCCATTAGTTTTTTTAAACCCCTCTCGAACAGGCTAAGTGAGTCAATACATCTCAACACAGAAAAGTGAATATGCCCATCTTTGGTAACTGTTGTATGACACAGGGATCCTACTCTAGGGCAAGGAATTTAAATCCAGTATTCATCCTCTGTCACTGCAAACAATTCTAGCCTCTGTGGACCCACATGAGTAGTTCTAGAATTATGCTTGAGTGAAAAATCCAAGTCAACTACAATAGCCCACTGTAACACCAGAATTTCCAACAGAAGTAAAGGGTAATTTTCAACTTCAGCCAAATCTCTGCTAATGTAGACAGCAGGTCTTAGTCCTTCAGGAGATATGCCTTCTTCTGATCAGTACTTTTAACAATTTTTCAGACAGGTTAAATGTCTTTAAGAGGAGACTCTTCATCTATCTTTCTTTCTTTTTTCATTTCCCTTGGGTTTTTAGGACCTTTCATTAACTAATGGTTTCTTGAGTGATCCCATCTTTGTCACATAGGTTTTCTCAATGGCTTTCCTTTTCTTCAGCAAATGATAAGACCTTCCTAATACATAAGAGATGTTTCAGTGGGGCAGCTATGTTCTGCATGCTTTTGTCTTTTTATTATGTGGTTTCTTTTCTTCCTTGTCCATTTGTTGAGCCTCTCTATCTGTGAGTCACTCCTTCCATGTGCTCTCTAGTTATCAGAAGTTGGCTGCTCTTTGTGATTGCTCTTCTGGATTGTGATTTGGCTTCGACTCTGCTCCTCTGATTTTCTACCATTCCACTTGGTTGTAGAAGACCTTAGTTTGTCTCACTACAATTTAGATTCTGATTTTGCCTGATTTATTTGTTCTGGCTTAATTGGGCTATCCAGAGAGTTGGATCAGTATTATTTATTACCACTACTCAGTGACTGGATAACTTCTCCGATGACTTCTGCTCACTCAATATAACAGAGATTGATTGAGATTAATTAGTGGTGCCTCACCAAGTCTAGAGCTGAAACTTTTAGACCTTCTAAAAAGCATTTGATTCATCTTTTCAATGTTTGAAACAATGTTCTCCCATGAAAGTAAGCTTCATTCCTTAGAAAATCATCAGTTTCTTGTAAGAACTTAAGGAATGAAAAACTTCAGGATGTAAGTAAATTAATTTTCTTTAAATATTTTTCCTTTGACCCATTACAGGATTGCTCCTATAACTTTTACAATAAACACCACTATCTTTAGGCTCTCTGTCTTGAGATATTAACTCATAGATATCACCTTATTCATGATACAATCACATTTTAACAACAAAAAAAGCTGGATGTAATTACAACAATTTAAATTAACAATAAATTAGAAGCCAATTTAGATGTGAATGTGTAAATTTATCCACTGTTTTATTTTATTATAAGTTTTTTAATCATGTGATACAAAAGTATATTTGATGTGTACAAGTGAAACTCGAAAAATTTGAATATCGTGCAAAAGTTCATTTATTTCACTAATGCAACTTAAAAGATGAAACTAATATATGAGATAGACTCATTGCATGCAAAGCAAGATAGATCAAGCCGTGATTTGTCATAATTGTGATGATTATGGCTTACAGCTCATGAAAACCCAAAATCCACAATCTCACAAGAATTGTACATACCTGTAGAACAATATTGGACCTCTGAAAAGTATAAGCATGCATACTGTATGTATTCAGTACTTGGTTTGGGCCCCTTTTGCAGCAATTACTGCTTCAATGCAGCATGGCATGGAAGCTATCAACCTGTGGCACTGCTGAGGTGTTATGGAAGACCAGGATGCTTCAATAGTGGCCTTAAGCTCTTCTGCATTGTTCAGTCTCATGTCTCTCATCTTTCTCTTGCCAATGCCCAATTGATTCTCTATGGGGTTCAGGTCAGGTGAGTTTGCTGGCCAATCAAGCACAGTAATCCCACGGTCATTGAACCAGGTTTTGGTGCTTTTGGCAGTGTGGGCAGGTGCCAAGTCCTGCTGGAAAATTAATTAAGCATCCCCATAGAGCTTGTCTGCGGAAGGAAGCATGGAGTGCTCCAAAATCTCCTGGTAAACGGCTGCGTTGACCCTGGACTTAGTGAAGCACAGTGAACCAACACCAGCAGATGACATGACTCCCCAAATCAACACAGACTGTGGAAACTTCACACTGGACTTCAAGCATCTTACAGTGTGTGCCTCTCCATTCTTCCTCCATACTCTGGGTCCTTGGTGTCAAGGTTTTTTCCCAGTTGTGTTTGCCATGTGCTGCTGGAAGCCATTTTACTCACCTCTCTTCCTGACTATGGTGCATTGTGGGGTATGCGGCTCATTTCCTGCACTTCCTTTTATGGCCAGACTGGTGTGCATCATCCATGTGAGACAGGATGCAGTCTCAGAATTGTGATGTCATCACTTATTATTTAAAGGGCCTCTGTTCAGTATGCTTTGCCTTTGCGTTGTCTCAGACCTGTTTGTGAGAGTTCCTGTGTATTACCTGGCTGCCTGACGTCCTTCCTGGTTCCTGATCCCTGGCTCATTCCTGACTCTGCTGTTTTCCTTGTTCCTAATTTCGGATCGTCTGACTATTCGCTTTGGCTCCTGACTTGGATCGTCTGACTACCAGCTCTGGTTTTGACTCCTGGCTTGTTATTTGACTTGTGGGCTTTTTATTATTTTTTGCTATGAATAAAGGTGTGATTATTTTTGCACTTCTCGTCTCAGTCTGATTCCTGGCACCCTGACACTTGGTTTCCAAATGAGATGCAAAATTTGCTCTCATCAGAAAAAAAGGACTTTGGACCCCTGAGCAACAGACTAGGTCTGTTTTTCTTTAGCCCAGGTAAGATGCTTCTGATGTTGTTTGTTGTTTAGGAGTGGCTTGACAAAAGGAATACTACATTTGAAGCCCATGTCCAGAATCCGTCTGTGTGTGGTGGCACTTGTGAAAGTCCCCAACACTTTTGAATGACCTTTTCCTGACAATCCTTTCCAGGCTGCGGTCATCCCTGCTGCTCATGCACCTTTTTCTTCCACACTTTTCTCTTCCACATAACTTTCTATTAATGTGCTTTGATACAGCACTTTGGGAACATCCAACTTCTTTTGCAATTACCTTTTTAGGCTTTCTCTCCTTATGGAGGGTGTCAATGATGGTTTTCTGCACAACTGTCAGGTCAGCACTCTTTCCCATGATTGTGATTCCTACTGAACCAGACTAAGAGACTATTTAAAGGCTCAGGAACCCTTTGCAGGTGTTATGGCTTAATTAGCTGATTAGATTGGGACACTTTAAGCATAGAATATTGCACCTTTTCACAATATTCTAATTTTCTGAGATTGTGGATTTGGAGTGTTCATGGACTATAAGTCACAATCATCACAATTATGACAAATCACGGCTTGAACTATTTTGCTTTGCATGTAATTAGTCTATCTCATATAATAGTTTCACCTTTTAAGTTGCATTAGTGAAATAAATGAACTTTTGCACAATATTCAAATTTTTCGAGTTTCATCTGTATGTGTATATGGACAAGACAAAGTATTTGTTAATAAATCTGTTTTTTTTTTTAAAGTCAAGAGCGGCATTTAAGAAAACACAAAAAATAGAAAATAAAATGCAAAATATGGACATACAAAAAGTGGAAGAAGTGTCCAGTTTTCTTCCCAACTTGATTGTAGTCCTGGTGTTTGTGTCCTTCGCAAATATGATTTCATCATAGGAAAAAGGATTTAGGAGAGAAGATAAAACAGGAAGTGTCTGAGCAGGGAATGTAACCCCAAAGGCATGTTCTACAGGTTTACAGCAGTCATACATTGACCAGGTTTCAAGTCAAGAATTACAGATATTAGAAACACCATGCTGAAATGTAAAACTCATATAAATGTGTTCATTACTGCCACTTCCCTTTATTTGGCATTCAAACATTTTAAAATAAACCCTGTTATGATAGAGGAACATAACAGCAGGGATCCTTCACTACTGCTATTGTTGCCTCCTGTGATAAAAATTATTCAGTATAAAGAGTACATAATGGGCTAAATTACAAGTGGAGCAGGAAAGTATTAGCGCTATTGAACGCTAAAACCGCTGCAGTTAAATCTATAGCGCTCCTATGTTTGTGCTGGTATTTTAAGTTGAAAGTAAAAAAATGTATCACTCGAGCGAAAGTCGCACTAACATCTGGAGGTCGGGTAATGCGACCATGCTATCTCCTTTTCCCCATAGACCTCTATGGGCATACTAAAAAGCCTTTTCTGTCTTTTGCTCAAGCACTAACCTGAAGGTGCACTGGAACAACTGCAATAAAGGCAAAAGTGCATTAAATGGTTAGGAAAGCTAAAATTAAACTTGCAGGATTCAGATAGAGCATCTAATTTTAAGACACTTTTTAATTAACTTCTATTTTCAAATGTGCTGTGTTCTCTTGGTATCCCTTGTTGAAAAAGAATACGCACATATCCTACTCTAATGGAAGCTAGCTGCTGATTGGTGCCTGCAGACATTTGTCTCTTGTGATTGGCAAATTAGGGGCCCCATTACATATGCGGTGTCACCCGCAAAAGCCAGTGACGTCAGTTTTTGCTCGATTTTGGTATCCTATATACAGCGCCACATATAAATGCGGCACGTATATTTCACCCGTCACCTGCAATTTTTACTCCCATAGGCTAACATGGGACCGCATCGCAAATCGGTATCCAATATCCAGCGCAAGGACTTACGTCCTCCATTTTTATCTCGCCATAAAAGGCAGCCGTAGCAGGCCTTTGCACTGAGTATGGGAGCACCGTAACTCCCAAAAATGCCTGCAAAAATAAACTAACACCTAACGCATACCTGTCAACCGCAATCCCCCACTGCAATAACTAGTAAAGTGTATTAACCCCTATATCTGCCATCAAACCCACACCGCAAGTAATAACTAAATTATTAACCCCTAAATCTGCCAACCCCAAAATCGCAAACAACGCAATAAACCCATTAAAACGATTAACCCCTAAAATGCAATTAACCCACAACGCAATAAACCCATTAAAACTATTAACCACTAAACCGCCAAAGCCCACAACACAATAAACCCATTAAAACTATTAACCCCTAAACCACCAAAGCCCACAACGCAATAATCCCATTAAAACTATTAACCCCTAAACCGCCAAAGCCCACAACACAAGAAACCTATTAAAGTATTAACCCCTAAACGGCCAAAGCCCACAACGCAAGAAACCTAACCCCTAACCTAACCCCCCCCTAACCTAAACCTGAACCCAAATTATCTAATTTACAAAATACTAAAGTTACTATTAAATTTTAAAAAAACTAACACTAAAAATACAAATAAACTAAGTATAAATTAAAGGGTCAGTCTAATCAAAATTCTGGAGTAGACTGTCCCTTCAAGCTACAATTACAGAAAATAAAAAAACCTAAGATTACAGAAATTAAAAAAGAAAATTACTAAATTTTAAAAAATTATACCTAATACCTATGAAAATAAAAAGCCCCCCCCCCAAATAAAAACACCCAAATAAAAATGGCATTTGCTTGGCATTGCATTTAAAAGGGCATTTAGCTCTTTTACTGCCCACCCTATCTAAATAAAATTTAAAAAAAACAAAAACCCCTTAAAAAAACCCTAAGTCTAAGACCCAGGTTGCTACTCACCGTTCCTGAAGTCCGGCGGAGAAGGTCCTGTTCCAGGCGGTGAAGTCTTCTTCCAAGCGGTGACCTCTTCTTTCTTCTTCCTGGGACATAAGACTTTCAGTAGCTCTCATCCTATTGGCTGATTTGAACAGCCAATAGGATTTGAGTAGCTCTCATCCTATTGGCTGATTTGAATTAGAAGTAAATCAGCCAATAGGAATTCAAGGGATGCCATTTTTAATCGCGTCCCTTGAATTCTCTATCCAGTGTGCGGCGAAGATCGTAAGAAGAGGATCCACCACGCTCCATGGTCGCCGGTGTTCAGTTCCAGGGTCTTCAGTCTTCAGCTCCGCTCCGCGAAGGATGTTCCAGGAAGAAGAAAGAAGAG
This sequence comes from Bombina bombina, assembly GCF_027579735.1. Classification (NCBI taxonomy): domain Eukaryota; kingdom Metazoa; phylum Chordata; class Amphibia; order Anura; family Bombinatoridae; genus Bombina; species Bombina bombina. The sequence goes on from NC_069503.1 coordinate 261,788,365, forward strand.
GTCGCCGCTTGGAAGAAGACTTAACCGCCTAGAACAGGACCTTCTCCGCCGGACTTCAGGAACGGTGAGTTGCAACTGGGGCTTAGATTTAGAGTTTTTTTAAGGGGTTTTGGGGGTTTTTGATTTTATTTAGATGGGGTGGGCAGTAAAAGAGCTAAATGCCCTTTTAAAGGCAATGTCCAACAAATGCCCTTTCAGAGCAACGGGTAGTTTAGGCTTTTTAGTGTTAGGTTATTTTATTTGGGGGGCTTTGGTGGGTGGGAGGGTTTTACTGTTGGGGAGCTTTGTGTATTTTCTTGTAGAAGAGCTGATTTTCTTGGGGCAATGCCCTGCAAAAAGCCCTTTTAAGGGCTACTGGTAGTTTATTAGAGTAGAAGGTGTTTTTATTTGGGGGGGCTTTTTTATTTTCATAGGGATTAGGTATAATTGTTTAAAATTTGGTAATTTTCTTTTTTATTTTCTGTAACTTAGATTTTTTTATTTTCTGCAATTGTAGCTTAAAGGGACAGTCTACTCCAGAATTTTTATTAGACTGTCCCTTTAATTTATACTTAGTTTATTTGTATTTTTAAAGTAGTGTTAGTTTTTTTTAATTTAATAGTAACTGTAGTATTTTATAAATTAGCTAATTTTGGTTCATTTAGGGGGTGTTAGGTTAGGAGGGGTTAGGTTTCTTGCGTTGTGGGCTTTGGCGGTTTAGGGGTTAATAGTTTTAATGGGTTTATTGCATTGTGGGTTAATGGCAGATTAGGGGTTAATAGTTTTAATGGGTTTATTGCGTTGTGGGTTAATGGCGGATTAGGGGTTAATAGTTTTAATGGGTTTATTGCATTGTGGGTTAATGGCGAATTTGGGGTTAATAGTTTTAATGGGTTTATTGCATTGTGGGTTTATGGCGGATTAGGGGTTAATAGTTTTGATGGGTTTATTGCGTTGTGGGTTAATGGCGGATTAGGGGTTAATAGTTTTAATGGGTTTATTGTGTTGTGGGTTAATGGCAAATTAGGGGTTAATAGTTTTAATAGGTAGTTTGCGATATTGGGGTTGGCAGATGTAGGGATTAATAATTTAGTTATTACTTGCGGTGTGGGTTTGATGGCGGATTTAGGGGTTAATAATTTAGTTATTACTTGCGATGTGGGTTAGATGGCGGATATAGGGGTTAATAGTTTAATTAGGCTTATTGCGCTGTGGTCGGTCTAGGGGTTAATACATTTATTATTAGTAGTGAGGGGGGATTGCGGATATAGGGATTTTTACGTGTCGGGCTTATTTTTGGAAGGCGTGTTAGACTTTTACGGGAGATTTGTTAGTTTCTTTACTTTTCTTAGGTAAGTCACTGGTGACTCCAGAAATTTGTATTTACGCTAATTTCTGGACATCGCTAGTTTATCAGACTTACGGCACTTTATGAGCTGCCGGCGGGGTATATGTAATACCCCAATGTGCGAGGTGAAATTACGGGCAGTGCGGGTTGCAGCGCTTGCGCTGAAGCCTGCGCCATATATGTAGTCGTGCCCTAGATGTGTTCAGCCAGCTGCCTGTAGAGCAATGCTGTTCCTTCAGCAAAGGATAACAAGATAATGAAGCAAATTTGATAATTGAAGTAAATTGGAAAGTTGTTTAAAATTGTATGCTCTATCCAAATCACGAAAGAAAATTTGTGGGTTTCCTGTCCATTTAAGAATTCTTCAAATACCTATGTTCTTCACTTAAAATAAAATCTTCCTTTTATTTTTAAATCTTTCTATCTATTTATCTATCTATTATTATATATCTTGTAGTTTTACATAAATAAGTATATTTAAAAATAAAAATAAAATTTTCTTCTAAGTGAAAAACATGGGTATTTTTAAGCATTTCTATTAGAAAAAATATATTCAATATGTTTAAACATTATGGGCCAGATAACAAGAGGCATGCTCAATTGTTTTCCTCACGCGCAAACACAGCTCAAAGTAGACTTTTAAAAAAAGCTAACATTTATCATTTGCGCACTAACTTGAAACTATGTTTGATCAACTGCTCTAAACCCAAAGGTGATTCTAAATATTTTACATTCCAATGTTCTTCACATCGAAGAAAATTTTATTTTTATTTTTCAATATATATATATATATATATATATATATATATATATATATATATACATACATACAGTATCTCACAAAAGTGAGTACACCCCTCACATTCTTGTAAATATTTTACCCCCCCTGCATTTCTGTCAGATAATGCACCACTTTTCCCAGAAAATTGTTGCAATTACAAATGTTTAGGCATTCTCATGTTTATTTCTTTTGTTTTTATTGGTATGACACAAAAAAGTGGAGAAAAAAGCCAAATCTGACACATTCTACGCATTATCTGACAAAAATGCAGGGGTGCCAATATTTTTAGCCATGACTGTATGTATATATATATAACATAATTTATGTAAGAACTTACCTGATAAATTCATTTCTTTCATATTAGCAAGAGTCCATGAGCTAGTGACGTATGGGATATACATTCCTACCAGGAGGGGCAAAGTTTCCCAAACCTCAAAATGCATATAAATACACCCCTCACCACACCCACAAATCAGTTTAACGAATAGCCAAGAAGTGGGGTGATAAGAAAAAAGTGCGAAAGCATAAAAAATAAGGAATTGGAATAATTGTGCTTTATACAAAAAAAATCATAACCACCTCAAAAAGGGTGGGCCTCATGGACTCTTGCTAATATGAAAGAAATGAATTTATCAGGTAAGTCCTTACATAAATTATGTTTTCTTTCATGTAATTAGCAAGAGTCCATGAGCTAGTGACGTATGGGATAAAGAATACCCAAGATGTGGATCTTCCACGCAAGAGTCACTAGAGAGGGAGGGATAAAATAAAAACAGCCAATTCCGCTGAAAAATAATCCACACCCCAAAACAAAAGTTTAAATCATATAATGAAAAAAACTGAAATTATAAGCAGAAGAATCAAACTGAAACAGCTGCCTGAAGTACTTTTCTACCAAAGACTGCTTCAGAAGAAGAAAACACATCAAAATGGTAGAATTTAGTAAAAGTATGCAAAGAAGACCAAGTTGCTGCTTTGCAAATCTGATCAACCGAAGCTTCATTCCTAAATGCCCAGGAAGTAGAGACTGACCTAGTCGAATGAGCTGTAATCCTTTGAGGCGGAGTTCTACCCGACTCAACATAAGCATGATGAATCAAAGACTTTAACCAAGATGCCAAAGAAAAGGCAGAAGCCTTCTGACCTTTCCTAGAACCAGAAAAGATAACAAATAGACTAGAAGTCTTTCGGAAATCTTTAGTAGCTTCAACATAATATTTCAAAGCTCTAATTACATCCAAAGAATGCAGCGATCTTTCCTTAGAGTTCTTAGGATTAGGACACAATAAAGGAACCACAATTTCTCTACTAATGTTGTTAGAATTCACAACCTTAGGTAAAAAATGTAAATGAAGTTCGCAACACCGCCTTATCCTGATGAAAAATCAGAAAAGGAGACTCACAAGAAAGAGCAGATAATTCAGAAACTCTTCTAGCAGAAGAGATGGCCAAAAGAAACAAAACTTTCCAAGAAAGTAATTTAATATCCAGCGAATGCATAGGTTCAAATGGAGGAGCTTGAAGAGCCCCCAGAACCAAATTCAAACTCCAAGGAGGAGAAATTGACTTAATGACAGGTTTTATACGAACCAAAGCCTGTACAAAACAATGAATATCAGGAAGATTAGCAATCTTTCTGTGAAAAAGAACAGAAAGAGCAGAGATTTGTCCTTTCAAGGAACTTGCAGACAAACCTTTATCCAAACCATCCTGAAGAAACTGTAAAATTCTAGGAATTTTAAAAGAATGCCAAGAAAAATGATGAGAAGAACAACAAGAAAAGTAAGCCTTCCAGACTCGATAATTTATCTTCCTAGATACGGATTTACGAGCCTGTAACATAGTATTAATTACGGAGTCAGAGAAACCTCTATGACTGAGAATCAAGCGTTCAATCTCCATACCTTCAAATTTAAGGATTTGAGATCCTGATGGAAAAAAAGGACCTTGCGATAGAAGGTCTGGTCTTAACGGAAGAGTCCACGGTTGGCAAGTAGCCATCCGGACAAGATCCGCATACCAAAACCTGTGAGGCCATGCTGGAGCCACCAGCAGAACAAACGAATGCTCCTTTAGAATCTTGGAAATCACTCTTGGAAGAAGAACTAGAGGCGGAAAGATATAGGCAGGATGATACTTCCAAGGAAGTGACAATGCATCCACTGCTTCCGCCTGAGGATCGCTGGATCTGGACAGATACCTGGGAAGCTTCTTGTTTAGATGAGAGGCCATCAGATCTATTTCTGGAAGTCCCTACATTTGAACAATCTGACGAAAAACCTCTGGGTGAAGAGACCATTCGCCTGGATGTAATGTTTGGCGACTGAGATAATCCGCTTCCCAATTCTCTATACCTGGGATATGAACCGCAGAAATTAGACAGGAGCTGGATTCCGCCCATACAAGTATTCGAGATACTTCTTTCATAGCCAGAGGACTGTGAGTCCCTCCTTGATGATTGACATATGCCACGGTTGTGACATTGTCCGTCTGAAAACAAATGAACGACTCTCTCTTTAGAAGAGGCCACGACTGAAGAGCTCTGAAAATCGCGGAGTTCCAAAATGTTGATTGGTAATCTCGCCTCCTGAGATTCCCAAACCCCTTGTGCTGTCAGAGACCCCCATACAGCTCCCAAACCTGTCAGACTTGCATCTGTTAAGATCACAGTCCAGGTCGGAAGAACAAAAGAAGCCCCCTGAACTAAACGATGGTGGTCTGTCCACCATGTCAGAGAGTGTCGTACAATCGGTTTTAAAGATATTAATAGTGATATCTTTGTATAATCCCTGCACCACTGGTTCAGCATACAGAGCTGAAGAGGTCGCATGTGAAAACGAGCAAAGGGGATCGTGTCCGATGCAGCAGTCATAAGACCTAGAATTTCCATGCATAAGGCTACCGAAGGGAATGATTGAGACTGAAGGTTTCGACAAGCTGCAACCAATTTCAGACGTCTCTTGTCCGTCAGCGACAGAGTCATGGACACTGAATCTATCTGGAAACCTAAAAAGGTTACCCTTGTCTGAGGAATCAACGAACTCTTTGGTAAATTGATCCTCCAACCATGTTCTTGAAGAAACGATACAAGTCGATTCGTATGAGATTCTGCTAAATGTGAAGACTGAGCAAGTACCAAGATATCGTCCAAATAAGGAAATACCACAATACCCTGTTCTCCGATTACAGATAGAAGTGCACCGAGAACCTTTGTAAAAATCCTTGGAGCTGTTGCTAGGCCAAACAGCAGAGCCACAAACTGGTAATGCTTGTCTAGAAAAGAGAATCTCAGAAACTGATAGTGATCTGGATGAATCGGAATATGCAGATATGCATCTTGTAAATCTATTGTGGACATATAATGCCCTTGCTGAACAAAAGGCAGAATAGTCCTTATAGTTACCATTTTGAATGTTGGTATCCTTACATAATGATTCAATATTTTTAAATCCAGAACTGGTCTGAAGGAATTCTCCTTCTTTGGTACAATGAAGAGATTTGAATAAAATCCCAGCCCCTGTTCCAAAACTGGTACTGGCACAATTACTCCAGCCAACTCTAGATCTGAAACACATTTCAGAAATGCTTGAGCCTTCACTGGATTTATTGGGACACGGGAAAGAAAAAATCTTCTTGCAGGAGGCCTTATCTTGAAGCCTATTCTGTACCCTTGTGAAACAATATTCTGAATCCAAAGATTGTGAATCGAATTGATCCAAATTTCTTTGAAAAATCGTAATCTGCCCCCTACCAGCTGGGCTGGAATGAGGGCCGCACCTTCATGTGGACTTGGGAGCTGACTTTGGCTTTCTAAAAGGCTTGGATTTATTCCAGACTGGAGATGGTTTCCAAACTTATACCGCTCCTGTAGGGGAAGGATCAGGTTTTTGTTCCTTATTGTGACGAAAGGAACGAAAACGATTAGCAGACCTAAATTTACCTTTAGATTTTTTATCCTGTGGTAAAAAAGTTCCTTTCCCCCCAGTAACAGTTGAAATAATAGAATCCAACTGTGAACCAAACAATGTATTACCCTGGAAAGAAAGGGAAAGCAAAGTTGACTTAGAAGACATATCAGCATTCCAAGTTTTAAGCCATAAAGCTCTTCTAGCTAAAATAGCTAAAGACATATACCTGACATCAACCCTAATGATATCAAAGATAGCATCACAAATAAAGTTATTAGCATGTTGAAAAAGATTAACAATGCTATGAGTATTATGATCTGTTACTTGTTGTGCTAAAGCTTCCAACCAGAAAGTTGAAGCTGCAGCAACATCCACTAAAGATATAGCAGGTCTAAGGAGATTACCTGAACATAAGTAAGCTTTTCTTAGAAAGGATTCAATTTTCCTATCTAAAGGATCCTTAAAGGAAGTACTATCTGCCGTAGGAATAGTAGTACGTTTAGCAAGAGTAGAGATAGCCCCATCAACCTTAGGGATTTTGTCCCAAAACTCTAATCTGTCAGATGGCACAGGATATAATTGCTTAAACCGTTTAGAAGGAGAAAATGAATTACCCAAATTATTCCATTCTCTGGAAATTACTTCAGAAATAGCATCAGGGACGGGAAAAACCTCCGGAATAACTACAGGAGGTTTAAAAACTGTATTCAAACATTTAGATTTAGTATCAAGAGGACCAGATTCCTCTATTTCTAATGCAATTAAGACTTCTTTAAGTAAAGAACGAATAAATTCCATTTTGAATAAATATGAAGATTTATCAGTATCAACCTCTGAAACAGAATCCTCTGAAACAGAAAAATCATTATCAGAAACAGAATCAGAATGATGATGTTCATTTAAAAATTCATCTGAAAAATGAGAAGTTTTAAAAGACCTTTTACGTTTACTGGAAGGAGGAATAACAGACATAGCCTTCTTAATAGATTTAGAAACAAAATCTCTTATGTTAACAGGAACACCCTGAATATTAGATGTTGATGGAACAGCAACAGGTAATGGAACATTACTAAAGGAAATATTATCTGCATTAACAAGTTTGTCATGACATTCATTACAAACAACAGCCGGAGGAACAGTTACCACAAGTTTACAACAAATACACTTAACTTTGGTAGATCCAGCATCAGGCAGCAATTTTCCAGAAGTATCTTCTGATTCAGGGTCAATCTGAGACATCTTGCAATATGTAATAGAAAAAAACAACATATAAAGCAAAATTGATCAAATTCCTTAAATGACAGTTTCAGGAATGGGAAAAAATGCCAATGAACAAGTTTCTAGCAACCAGAAGCAAATAAGCAATGAGACTTAAATAATGTGGAGACAATAATGACGCCCATATTTTTTAGCGCCAAAAAAGACGACCACATTATTTGGCGCCTAAATGCTTTAAGCGCCAAAAATGACGCCACATCCGGTGACGCCGACATTTTTGGCGCAAAAAAACGTCAAAAAAATGACGCAACTTCCGGCGACAAGTATGACGCCGGAAATTACAAAGAAAATTTTTGCGCCAAAAAAAGTCAGCGCCAAAAATGACGCAATAAAAAGAAGCATTTTCAGCCCCCGCAAGCCTAACAGCCCACAGGAAAAAAGTCAAATTTTAAGGTAAGAAAAATTGATTATTCATATGCATTATCCCAAATAATGAAACTGACTGTCTGAAATAAGGAAAGTTGAACATCCTGAATCAAGGCAAATAAATGTTTAAACACATATATTTAGAACTTTATATAAAAGTGCCCAACCATAGCTTAGAGTGTCACAAAAATAAGACTTACTTACCCCAGGACACTCATCTACAAGTAGTAGAAAGCCAAACCAGTACTGAAACGAGAATCAGTAGAGGTAATGGTATATAAATAAGAGTATATCGTCGATCTGAAAAGGGAGGTAAGAGATGAATCTCTACGACCGATAACAGAGAACCTATGAAATAGACCCCGTAGAAGGAGATCATTGCATTCAAATAGGCAATACTCTCTTCACATCCCTCTGACATTCACTGCACGCTGAGAGGAAAACCGGGCTCCAACCTGCTGCGGAGCGCATATCAACGTAGAATCTAGCACAAACTTACTTCACCCACCTCCATGGGAGGCAAAGTTTGTAAAACTGATTTGTGGGTGTGGTGAGGGGTGTATTTATAGGCATTTTGAGGTTTGGGAAACTTTGCCCCTCCTGGTAGGAATGTATATCCCATACGTCACTAGCTCATGGACTCTTGCTAATTACATGAAAGATATATATATATATATATATATATATATATATATAGGGGTTAATACATTTATTAGGTAGCTTGTGATGTGGGTGAATGGTGGATTAGGGGTTAATACGTTTTTTTTTATACATGGTGATGTGGGGGGTGGCGGATTAGGGGTTTTGAATTGTGTTTTGACGTGTCGGTTTATTTATTTTTTTCGGCTAAGATTTTTAGGTGTGATTTAAAAAAAAAATATTTCTAGTTATTCGCCACAGGATGATATACTGTCGTAAGTTACTGGCGACGCCAGAAATGTGTAGTTGCGCACCTTTCTGAACCTCGCCAGTTTATCCGACTTACGGCAGTATATCATCTAGCGGCGCAGTTTATATGATTTACCAGATGTGTGAGGTGAACTTACGGCAAAGTGGGTTTCAGCAGTTGCGCTAAAATTTACACCAAATATGTAATCTCGCCTTTAGTTTTTAAAATATTTTTCAAATAAGCGATGTTTTATACAAGGTATTGGTTACAGTGTTTAGATTGAAAAAAAGTTAGGCACATCTACATGACATTAAAAGTGCCAGAATAAAAATAATAATAACGTTGATAGGAAACAAATAATAAACCTGCATAAATCCTAAGAAACCCATTGTCAGTCACTGTTCTGTTTCTATTTAAGCTTATTCTGCCATCTAGTGGCAAGCTTTAGTTCATTATTTTGTTTACAAAAGATTAAACTAGTTTATTTATTTTTAACATTACCTAATTTAAATATTGGTGAATTTTTTTCCCAGTGAATCCAAAATTAAAGGAACAGTCTACTCCAATTGTTTTAATATTAAAAAGATAGATAACATTTTAACTACCCATTTCCCATATTTGCACAACCAACATTGTTATATTAATATACTTTTTAACATTTAAACTTCAAAATTTCTGCCTTCTTCTAAGTCCCAACAGGCCGCCTTTATATCAGTGAATTTTCATAGTTTTTCACAGAAAGACACTGCTAGATCATGTGTGCCAAATAGATAACATTGTGCTAACTCCTCTGGATTATTCATGAGATAACACTAATTGTCTAAAATGCAAGTCTGTAAATAGCACTGAGATAAGGGGGCAGTCTACAGAGGCTTTGATACAAGGTAATCACAGAGGTAAAATGTGTATTAATATAATTGTGCAAAACTGGGGAATGGGTAATAAAGGGATTATCTATCTTAAATAAAAAATAAAAAATTGGGATAGACTGTCCCTTTAATATAGTGCATTTATTTAAGGAGATTGCCAGAGAATATAAACTGCATCAGCCCACTTAATAGACCTATTAATTGATTGATACCTTGGATATACAGGAATATGAGTTATACTCATATTAGTTCCAGAGAACATTGTTTTTAACAAATTGTAATGTATTTTAAAATACCAACATATAAATAAACTAAATGGACATAACAATTAAAACTGAAGTGCCTATGATTGCATTTTACTTTTGAATAGAAGGATTTTTGCAACACACTTGTATTAGCAAAAATGCTTACAGTGAAAGCTATCACTGTTTCAGCAACTGATAAGATAAGGAGTGCAACTCCAATTATAGGTAAAAGTATCTGTCCCCTTTATTAGACATGCTGCACAAGTTACATATGTGCAAGATAAACAATATTTAAAAATATATCACCCCTCCAGAAATATAATAAGCCATGGCTAGTTCCAGATGAACACCTAAGATAGATATTAATTGGTGGGTTCACTTGTGCACTCTCTCTGAGCTAGAAATGTGTAGTGGAGAGGGACACAGAGGCTCTATGTATTTTGTTCTCATGGGGGAGAACTTTGTCAAGTACAAAGTTGGCCTTTTGTTGTCTTTGCAGCTTATATAGAAAAATTGTTTTACTGTAAAGACTTGGCATTTGAATGTAGAACCTAAATATATTAATATGTTTAAATAGTGCTCTCTTATATACATTCTAGAAACTTTTAGAGGTTAGTGGTCCTGTACTTTTTATAATAGAAGGAATACAATTAGCTTTTGGTCAGATTTACTTAGCAACCATAGCTTTGTCCCGAGATCCCTTGTAAGATATCATCAAGATCCTCACTGATCCGATCTTTTTCTAGGAGAGTTCCACATGCCAATTCTTATAGAAGAGATTCAGACAGTGTGTCCAATGTTAAGAGATCAACAAAAGTAAAACTTTTTTCAACACATTTATTAATACTAAACTCACGGCTAGATTACGAGTCTTGCGTTATGAGTAAAAAAGCAGCGTTAAGATAACGCTGCTTTTTTACTACTGCTGCTATTACGAGTCTTGTAGATTTAGGGGCACCGTACACTTTTTTGGCCTTACCGCAAATCAACTTACGCAATTTGCGTATAGTCTAATTTCAATGGGACTTCCATTGCGCCGGTATTACAAGCTTTTTTTTTTTAGGCCAAAAAGTGAGCGGTACAGCCTATCCCGCAAGATTCGTAACACATTCTAAAGTCAGTAGTTATGAGTTTTACACTACAACGCTGTAGCATAAAACTCATAACTAAAGTGTTAAAAAGTACACTAACACCCATAAACTAATTATTAACCCCTAAACCGAGGCCCTCCCGCATTGCAAACACTAAAATAAAATTATTAACCCCTAAACTGCTGCTCCCGACATCGCCGCCACTAGAATAAACATATTAACCCCTAAACCGCTGCACTCCCGCCTTGCAAACACTAGTTAAATATTATTAACCCCTAATCGGCTGCTCCTAACATCGCCACCACCTACCTACATTTATTAACCTCTAATCTGCCGCCCCAAACGTCGCCGCCACTATATTATATTTATTAACCCCTAAACCTAAGTCTAACCCTATCCCTAACACCCCCTAACTTAAATATAATTAAAATAAATATAAATAAAACCTACAGTTATTACCTAAATTATTCCTATTTAAAACGAAATACTTACCTTTAAAATAAACCCTAAGCTAGCTACAATATAACTAATAGTTACATTGTAGCTAGCTTAGGGATTATTTTTATTTTACAGGCAAGTTTGTATTTATTTTAACTAGGTAGAATAGTTACTAAACTAGTCCTAAAGCCCGTTCACACGGGCCATTTTTTGCAGGGTACAGCGGTCCCACCCCTTGCGCTCTCTCCCTGCCCCTCTCTTTTGCTCTCTCTCCCCCTCTCTTTTGAGATCTCTCTCCCCCCTCTCTTTTGCACTCTCTCTCCCCCCTCTCTTTTGCACTCTCTCTCCCCCCTCTCTTTTGCGCTCTCTCTCTCCCCCCTCTCTTTTGCGCTCTCTCTCTCCCCCCTCTCTTTTGCTCTCTCTCTCCCCCCCTCTCGTTTGCGCTCTCTCTCTCCCCCCTCTCTTTTGCGCTCTCTCTCTCCCCCTCTCTTTTGCGCTCTCTCTCTCCCCCCTCTCTTTTGCGCTCTCTCTCTCCCCCCTCTCTTTTGCGCTCCTCCTCTCTCCCCCCTCTCTTTTGCGCTCTCTCTCTCCCCCCTCTCTTTTGCGCTCTCCTCTCCCCTCTCTTTTGCGCTCTCTCTCCCCCCCTCTTTTGCGCTCTCTCTATCCCCCCTCTTTTGTGCTCTCTCTCTCTCCCCCCCCTCTCTCTCTCTCTCCCCCCTCTTTTTGCGCTCTCTCCCCCCCCCTCTTTTGCGCTCTCTCCCCCCCCTCTTTTGCGCTCTCTCCCCCCCCCCTCTTTTGCACTCTCTCTCTCCCCCTCTCTTTTGCTCTCTCTCTCCCCCTCTCTTTTGTGCTCTCTCTCTCACCCCTCTCTTTTGCACTCTCTCACCCCTCTCTTTGCACTCTCTCTCCCTCCTCTCTTTTGCGCTCTCTCTCTCCCCTGTCTCTCTCCCCCCTCTCTCTCTCTCTCCCTCCCCCTCTCTCTCTCTCTCTCTCTCTCTCTCTCCCTCTCTCTCTTTCTCCCCTCTCTCTCTCCCCCTTTCTCTCACCCCTCTCTCTCTCTCCCCCCTCTCTCTCCCCTCTCTCTCTCCCTCCCCTCCCTCTCTCCCTCCCCTCTATCTCTCTCTCTCTCCCCTCTATCTCTCTCTCTCCCCCTCTCTCTCTCTCTCTCTCCCCCTCTCTCTTTCTCCCCTCTCTCTCTCCCCCTTTCTCTCACCCCTCTCTCTCTCTCCCCCCTCTCTCTCCCCTCTCTCTCTCCCTCCCCTCCCTCTCTCCCTCCCCTCCCCTCTCTCCCTCCCTCCTCTAAACTTCCCCTCTCTCTCTCGCCATCCCCTCTTCTCACCCTCCCCTCTCTCTCTCCCTCTCAGCTCTCCCTCCCCTCTCTCTCTCTCCCTCTCTCTATCTCTCACTCCTCATCAACTCACCTCCCCCTCCCCTCTCTCTCTCTCCCTCCCCCTCTCCTCTCTCTCTCTCTCTCTCTCCCCTCTCTCTCTCCCCCTCCCCTCTCTCTGTCTCTCTCTCCCCCCCCCCCTCTCTCTCTCTCTCTCTCTCTCCCCTCTCTCTCTCTCTCTCCTCTCTCTCCCCTCTCTCTTCTCCCCCTCTCCCTCCCTCTCTCTCTCTCTCTCTCTCTCTCTCTCTCACCCTCTCTCTCTCTCTCTCTCTCTCCCCTCTCTCTCTCTCCCCCTCTCCCTCCCCTCTATCTCTCTCCCCCTCTCCCTCCCCTCTATCTCTCTCTCTCTCCCCTCTATCTCTCTCTCTCTCTCCCTCTATCTCTCTCTCTCCCCCCTCTCTCTCTCTCCCCCTCTCTCTCTTTCTCCCCTCTCTCTCTCCCCTCTCTCTCTCCCCCTCTCTCTCTCTCTCTCTCTCTCTCCCCCCTCTCTCTCTCTCTCTCTCTCTCTCTCCCCCCCTCTCTCTCCCCTCTCTCTCTCCCCCTCTCTCTCTCCCCCTCTCTCTCTCCCCCTCTCTCTCTCCCTCCCCCTCCCTCCCCTCCCCTCTCTCTCTCCCTCCTCTCTCTCTCTCTCTCTCTCCTCTCTCTATCTCTCCCTCCTCTCTCTCCCTCCCCCTCTCCTCTCTCTCTCTCTCCCTCCCCTCTCTCTCCCCCTCCCCTCTCACTCTCTCACTCGCCTCCCCCTCTCTCTGTCTCTCTCCCTCCCCTCTCTCTCCCTCCCCCTCTCTCTCTCTCTCCTCCTCCCCCCCTCTCTCTCTCTCCTCCCCCTCTCTCTCTCTCTCTTCTCCCCTCTCTCTCTCTCCTCCCCCCTCTCTCTCTCTCCCACCTCCCCCTCTTTTTCTCTTCCCCCCCTTTCTTTTGATCTCTCTGTCCCCTTTCTTTTGCTCTCCCTCCACTCTCTTTTGCTGTCTCTCCCCCTCTCTTTTGCTCCCTCTCTTGTGCTCTTTTTATCTCCCCTCTTGATCTCTCTCTCCCCTCTTGATCTCTCTCTCACCTTTCTTATCTTTTCCCTACCCCCTCTTTCCACTCTTTTGAGCTGTTTTGAGCTCTCAAACTGCACAGCCTTTCACTGCCCGTCTGGCCCCGCCCCTTCACGCTAGGCCACGCCCCCCTCGCGGCCCTCGCGCTCGGTCACGCCCCCTCGCGGGCCTCGCGCTCGGTCACGCCCCCTTCATGCTAGGTCACGCCCCCGGCCACGCTCGGTCACGCACACTTCTGCTCGCACTGCAGAGCAGAGACTTAGGGACTCTCAAAGGCCAGGTGTGTTTGCGCTCTCTCTCTCCCCCCTCTCTTTTGCGCTCTCTCTCTCCCCCCTCTCTTTTGCGCTCTCTCTCTCCCCCCTCTCTTTTGCGCTCTCTCTCTCCCCCCTCTCTTTTGCGCTCTCTCTCTCCCCCCTCTCTTTTGCGCTCTCTCTCTCCCCCCTCTCTTTTGCGCTCTCTCTCTCCCCCCTCTCTTTGCGCTCTCTCTCTCCCCCCTCTCTTTGCGCTCTCTCTCTCCCCCTCTCTTTTGCGCTATCTCTCCCCCTCTCTTTTGCGCTCTCTCTCCCCCCCTCTTTTGCGCTCTCTCTATCCCCCCTCTTCTGCGCTCTCTCTATCCCCCCTCTTTTGTGCTCTCTCTCTCCCCCCCCTCTTTTGCGCTCTCTCTCTCCCCCCCTCTTTTGCGCTCTCTCCCCCCCTCTTTTGCGCTCTCTCCCCCCCCCCCTCTTTTGCACTCTCTCTCTCCCCCTCTCTTTTGCTCTCTCTCTCCCCCTCTCTTTTGTGCTCTCTCTCTCACCCCTCTCTTTTGCACTCTCTCACCCCTCTCTTTGCGCTCTCTCTCCCTCCTCTCTTTTGCGCTCTCTCTCTCCCCTGTCTCTCTCCCCCCCTCTCCCTCCCCTCTATCTCTCTCTCTCTCCCTCTATCTCTCTCTCTCCCCCTCTCTCTCTCTCCCCCTCTCTCTCTCTCTCTCTCTCTCTCTCTCCCTCTCTCTCTTTCTCCCCTCTCTCTCTCCCCCTTTCTCTCACCCCTCTCTCTCTCTCTCCCCCCTCTCTCTCCCCTCTCTCTCTCCCTCCCCTCCCTCCCCTCCCCTCCCCTCTCTCTCTCCCCTCCCCTCTTTCTCTCCCTCCCCTCTCACTCTCCCTCTCTCTCTCCCTCCCCTCTCTCTCTCTCTCTCTCCCCTCTCTCTATCTCTCCCTCCTCTCTCTCACTCCCCCTCCCCTCTCTCTCTCTCCCTCCCCCTCTCCTCTCTCTCTCTCTCTCCCTCCCCTCTCTCTCTCCCCCTCCCCTCTCTCTGTCTCTCTCCCTCCCCTCTCTCTCTCTCTCTCTCCCCTCTCTCTCTCTCCCCCTCTCCCTCCCCTCTATCTCTCTCTCTCTCCCCTCTATCTCTCTCTCTCTCTCCCCTCTATCTCTCTCTCCCCCCCCTCTCTCTCTCTCCCCCTCTCTCTCTCTCTCTCTCTCCCCCTCTCTCTCTTTCCTCCCCCTCTCTCTCTCTCCCCCTCTCTCTCTCTCTCTCTCCCCCTCTCTCTCTCTCTCTCCCCCCTCTCCCCCCCTCTCTCTCCCCTCTCTCTCTCCCCCTCTCTCTCTCCCCCTCTCTCTCTCCCCCTCTCTCTCTCCCTCCCCTCCCTCTCTCCCTCCCCTCCCCTCTCTCTCTCTCTCTCTCTCTCTCTCCCCTCTCTCTATCTCTCCCTCCTCTCTCACTCCCCCCTCCCCTCTCTCTCTCCCTCCCCCCTCTCCTCTCTCTCTCTTTCCCTCCCCTCTCTCTCCCCCTCCCCTCTCTCTCTCTCACTCGCCTCCCCCTCTCTCTGTCTCTCTCCCTCCCCTCTCTCTCCCTCCCCTCTCTCTCTCTCTCTCTCTCCTCCTCCTCCCCCCCCCCCCTCTCTCTCTCTCTCTCTCCTCCTCCTCCCCCCCTCTCTCTCTCTCCTCCCCCCCTCTCTCTCTCTCCTCCCCCTCTCTCTCTCTCCTCCCCCCTCTCTCTCTCTCTCTCCCCTCTCTCTCCTCTCACTTGCCTCCCCCTCTCTCTGTCTCTCTCCCCTCCCCTCTCCTCTCCCTTCCCTCCCCTCTCCTCTCTCTCTCTCCTCTCTCTCTCTCCTCCTCCCCCCCTCTCTCTCTCTCCTCCCCCCCTCTCTCTCTCTCCTCCCCCTCTCTCTCTCTCCTCCCCCCTCTCTCTCTCCTCCTCCCCCTCTCTCTCTCTCCTCCCCCTCTCTCTCTCTCTCTCTCTCTCTCTCCTCCCCCTCTCTCTCTCCTCCCCCCCTCTCTCTCTCTCCCCCCTCCCCTCTTTTTCTCTTCCCCCCCTTTCTTTTGATCTCTCTGTCCCCTTTCTTTTGCTCTCACCTCCACTCTCTTTTACTTCTCTCCCCCTCTCTTTTGCTCCCTCTCTTGTGCTCTTTTTATCTCCCCCTCTTGATCTCTCTCTCACCTTTCTTATCTTTTCCCTACCCCCTCTCTCCACTCTTTTGAGCTGTTTTGAGCTCTCAAACTGCACAGCCTTTCACTGCCCGTCTGGCCCCGCCCCTTCACGCTAGGCCACGCCCCCTCGCGGCCCTCGCGCTCGGTCACGCCCCCTCGCGCTCGACCACGCCCCCTTCATGCTAGGTCACGCCCCCGGCCACGCTCGGTCTCACGCACACTTCTGCTCGCACTGCAGAGCAGAGACTTAGGGGACTCTCAAAGGCCAGGTGTGTGTTGTCCTCATGCTGTGCTGTCTACTGCGCATGACAGCTTCGTACAAACACACTTGGCCTTTATTATATAGGGATAGTTATTAACTATTTAATAACTACCTAGCTAAAATAAATACAAATTTACCTGTAAAATAAAACCTACCTAAGTTATACTAACACCTAACACTACACTACAATTAAATAAATTCCCTAAATTAAATACAATTAAACTAAATTAAATACAATTAGCTAAATTTACGCCAAATATGTAATCTCGCCTTTAGTTTTAAAATATTTTTCAAATAAGCAATGTTTTATACAAGGTATTGGTTACAGTGTTTAGATTGAAAAAAAGTTAGGCACATCTACATGACATTAAAAGTGCCAGAATAAAATAATAATAACGTTGATAGGAAACAAATAATAAACCTGCACAAATCCTAAGAAACCCATTGTCAGTCACTGTTCTGTTTCTATTTAAGCTTATTCTGCCATCTAGTGGCAAGCTTTAGTTCATTATTTT
Source organism: Bombina bombina (assembly GCF_027579735.1). Lineage (NCBI taxonomy): Eukaryota > Metazoa > Chordata > Amphibia > Anura > Bombinatoridae > Bombina > Bombina bombina. The sequence goes on from NC_069503.1 coordinate 261,805,161, forward strand.
GTTTACAAAAGATAAAACTAGTTAATTTATTTTTAACATTACCTAATTTAAATATTGGTGAATTTTTTTTCCCAGTGAATCCAAAATTAAAGGAACAGTCTACTCAATTGTTTTTAATATTAAAAAGATAGATAACATTTTAAACTACCCATTTCCCATATTTTCACAACCAACATTGTTATATTAATATACTTTTTAACATTTAAACCTCTAAATTTCTGCCTTCTTCTAAGTCCCAACAGGCCGCCTTTATATCAGTGAATTTTCATAGTTTTTCACAGAAAGACACTGCTAGATCATGTGTGCCAAATAGATAACATTGTGCTCACTCCTGTGGATTATTCATGAGATAACACTAATTGTCTAAAATGCAAGTCTGTTAAATAGCACTGAGATATAGGGGGCAGTCTGCAGAGGCTTTTGATACAAGGTAATCACAGAGGTAAAAAGTGTATTAATATAATTGTGCAAAACTGGGGAATGGGTAATAAAGGGATTATCTATCTTAAATAAAAAAATTGGAATAGACTGTCCCTTTAATATACTGCATTTATTTAAGGAGATTGCCAGAGAATATAAATTGCATCAGCTCACTTAATAGACCTATTAATTTATTGATACCTTGGATATACAGGAATATGAGTTATACTCATATTAGTTCCAGAGAACATTGTTTTTAACAAATTGTAATATATTTTAAAATACCAACATATAAACAAACTAAATGGACATAACAATTAAAACTGAAGTGCCTATGATTGCATTTTACTTTTGAATAGAAGGATTTTTGCAACACACTTGTATTAGCAAAAATGCTTACAGTGAAAGCTATCACTGTTTCAGCAACTGATAAGATAAGGAGTGCAACTCCAATTATAGGTAAAAGTATCTGTCCCCTTTATTAGACATGCTGCACAAGTTATATATGTGCAAGATAAACAATATTTAAAAATATATCACCCCTCCAGAAATATAATAAGCCATGGCCTAGTTCCAGATGAACACCTAAGATAGATTATTAATTGGTGGGTTCACTTGTGCACTCTTCCTGAGCTAGAAATGTGTAGTGGAGAGGGACACAGAGGCTCTATGTATTTCGTTCTCATGGGGGAGAACTTTGTCAAGTACAAAGCTTGCCTTTTGTTGTCTTTGCAGCTTATATAGAACAATTGTTTTACTGTAAAGACTTAGCATTTGAATGTAGAACCTAAATATATTAATATGTTTAAATAGTGCTCTCTTATATGCATTCTAGAAACTTTTTAGAGTTAGTGTTCCTGTACTTTTTATAACAGAAGGAATACAATTAGCTTTTGGTCAGATTTACTTAGCAACCATAGCTTTGTCCTGAGATCCCTTGTAAGATATCATCAAGATCATCACTGATCCAATCTTTTTCTAGGAGAGTTGCACATGCCTATTCTTATAGAAAGAGATTCCGACAATGTGTCCAATGTTAAGAGATAAACAAAAGTAAAACTTTTTCAAACACATTTATTAATACTAAACTCACGGCTAGATTACAAGTCTTGCGTTATGAGTAAAAAAGCAGCGTTAAGATAACGCTGCTTTTTTACTACTGCTGCTATTACGAGTCTTGTAGATTTAGGGGCACCGCACACTTTTTTGGCCTTACCGCAAATCAATTTACGCAATTTGCGTATAGTCTAATTTCAATGGGACTTCCATTGCGCCGGTATTACAAGCTTTTTATTTTAGGCCAAAAAGTGAGCGGTACAGCCTATCTCGCAAGATTCGTAACACATTCTAAAGTCAGTAGTTATGAGTTTAAAGTGTTAAAAAGTACACTAACACCCATAAACTAATTATTAACCCCTAAACCGAGGCCCTCCCGCATCGCAAACACTAAAATAAAATTATTAACCCCTAAACTGCCGCTCCCGACATCGCCACCACTAGAATAAATATATTAACCCCTAAACCGCTGCACTCCTGCCTTGAAAACACTAGTTAAATATTATTAACCCCTAATCTGCTGTCCCTAACATCGCCGCCACCTACCTACATTTATTAACCTCTAATCTGCCGCCCCCAACGTCGCCGCCACTATATTATATTTATTAACCCCTAAACCTAAGTCTAACCCTAACCCTAACTTAAATATAATTAAAATATAAATAAAACCTACAATTATTACCTAAATTATTCCTATTTAAAACTAAATACTTACCTGTAAAATAAACCCTAAGCTAGCTACAAAATAACTAATAGTTACATTGTAGCTAGCTTAGGGTTTATTTTTATTTTACAGGCAAGTTTGTATTTATTTTAACTAGGTAGAATAGTTACTAAATAGTTATTAACTATTTAATAACTACCTAGCTAAAATAAATACAAATTTACCTGTAAAATAAAACCTAACCTAAGTTACACTAACACCTAACACTACACTACAATTAAATAAATTCCCTAAATTAAATACAATTAACTAAATTAAATACAATTAGCTAAATTACAAAAAAAAACCCACTAAATTACAGAAAATAAAAAAACAAATTACAATATCTTTAAACTAATGACACCTAATCTAATAGCCCTATCAAAATAAAAAAGCCCCCCGAAAAAAAAAAAACCTAGCCTAAACTACCAATAGCCCTTTAAAAGGCCTTTTGCGGGGCATTGCACCAAAGAAATCAGCTCTTTTACCTGAAAAAAAATACAAACAACCCCCCCAACAGAAAAACTCACCACCCACACAACCAACCCCCCAAATAAAACCCTAACTAAAAACACATAAGCTCCCCATTGCCCTGAAAAGGGCATTTGGATGGGCATTGCCCTTAAAATGGCACTTAGCTCTATTGAGGCCCAAAGCCCTAACCTAAAAAAAAAAAACACCCAATACACCCTTAAAAAAACCTAACACTAACCCCCTGAAGATCTACCTACAGTTTTGAAAATCCGACATCCATCCTCAACTATTTGGCTGTTTTTTAGCCACAGAACACCCCCCCCCCTGTCTGTCAGAAGCCTGGAATGTGTTGTGCATGTCATCCGCGCACACCCGCACAGCCACTCGTGAATTTGCACGCCCGCACCCGCGCAGACACCTGCAAACATCATGACAGCCGTGGGGGGGGGCCGTGACAGCACCTGTCGAGCCCCCCATTGGTGCCCAGGTAAGAGGGTACACCTGGTACCACAACAAAAAGGGTCAGACACAAATGACAAATTCAGGTGGACCAGAGAGGTCAAAGTCTGCAACAAGTCAGTGATTTATAGGATAGATCACAATCATTTAGAAAAGCTTATCAAGTTATTTAAATATTAAAAAAAAACATTTAATGGTGAATTTAAAAAAAAAAAATCATTAGATAAACATGTTTATATGTTATGTTGGCATTGAAAGGTTGGCTCTTTTAATTGTAAAAATTTTATAATAACATTTTTGTTAACATGAGTAGTAAATTTGTGTTCCCGTTGAAAATAATAGTAACAAATCCAAAACCAATATTCCACCAAACCAAACACCAACATCAAAGAAATTCAACCAAACGGAACCTTTTGATAAATACGAAACAAATTTCTTTCTCATGCTCTTGTCTATTAACAACTATGCACTTTAAGAAGATAGCTTGTGATTTTGTGGTTTACTATCTCTCTTTCTCTCTCCCTTCTCTTTTGTTTAAAATGTCTTTATTTCAGAAAGTCATCACATAAGTTAGTTTCTATAATAATCCCTAACACATAAGAGAAAAATATTAAGTTCTTAAAATATTAAGTTCCTAAAAATATTTTTTTTCAATAAGAGGTTTAAAACAATGTATTGATTACCCTGTATACAATGGAAACAAAAGTTAGGCACATCTATATAACATTAAAGGTACCAGAATAAATGAGAGATAAAATAATTTTAAAATAAATAAATAACAGCTAGATTATGAGTTTTGTGTTATGAGTAAAAAAGCAGCGTTATGCTTCATAACGCTGCTTTTTCCCTAACGCTGCTATTGCAAGTCTTGTCGGTATAGGTGTACCGCGCACCTTTTTGGCCATCACGCAAGGTCAGTACCGCACTTTTTAAAAAAGTCCTTTTTCAATGGGACTTTCATAGCGCCAGTATTACGAGTTTGCCTGGGAGGCCAAAAAGTGAACAGTACACCCTATACTGACAAGATCCGTACCGCCATCTAAAGTCAGAAGTTATGAGTTTTACGTTACAAAGCTGTAACATAAAACTCCTAATTAAAGTGTTAAAAAGTACACTAATACCCTTAAACTACCTATTAACCCCTAAACCAAGGCTCCCCTGCATTGCAAACACTATAATAAAGTTATTAACCCCTAATCTGCCACTCCGGACCTCGCCGCCACTATTAAAATGTATTAACCCCTATTCCGCCGCTCCCCAACATCGTCGCCACTATAATAAACCTATAATAAACCTATTTAAATATAATTAACCCCTATTCTGCCGTCCCTCCACACCGCCACTATAATAAACCTATTAACCCCTAAACTGTCACCCTCCCGCATCGCAAACACTATTTAAATATGATTAACCCCTAATCTGCGGTCCGCCCACACCGCCGCTTTAATAAACCTATTAACCACTAATCCGCAAGCCCCCACAACAAAATATACTAAAATAAATTATTAACCCCTAAACCTCTGACCTCCCACATCACTTATTATTAACCCCTAATCCTAACCCTAAGTCTAACCCTAACCCTAACGTAACTCTAAGCCTAACACCCCCTAACTTAAATATAATTAAAATAAATCTAAATAAACCTTACAATTATTAACTAAATAATAAACTTACCTGTAAAAAAAAAACCTAAGATAGCTACAAAATAACTAATAGTTATATTGTAGCTATCTTAGGTTTAATTTTTATTTCACAGGTAAGTTTGTATTTATTTTAACTAGGTAGACTAGTTAGTAAATAGTTATTAACTATTTACTAACTACCTAGTTAAAATAAATACAAAGTTACCTGTAAAATAAAACCTAACCTGCCTTATACTAAAACCTAACATTACAATAAAATTAAATAAATTTACTAACTTACAAAAAAAATAAACACTAAATTACAAAAAATAAAAAACGAAATTCTCAAAAATAAAAGCGAATTACTCCTAATCTAATAGACCTATCAAAATAAAAAATTAAATAAAAAAAACTAGCCTACACTAAACTGCCAATGGCCCTTAAAAGGGCCTTTTGCGGGGCATTGTCCCAAAGAAATCAACTCTTTTGCATTGCAATAAAAAATACAAACAACCCACCAACAGCTAAACCCACCATCACCCAACCAAACCCCCCAAATAAAAGCCTATCTAAATAAACCTAAGCTAAACATTACCTTAAAAGGGCATTTGGATGGGCATTGCCCTTAAAAGGGCATTTAGCTCTTTAACGAATTGCCCAAAACCCTAACCTAAAAAAATAACCCATCCAAAAAAACCCTTAAAAAACCTAACACTACCCCCCAACGATCCACTTACAGTTATCGAACTCCGGACATCCATCCTTATCCAGCGTCCTCATCCAGCCGGCAAAGTCCTCATCCAAGTGGCAAGAAGTCTTCATCCAGGCAGCCTCTTCGATCTTCATCCAGTCCTCGAAGTCCTCATCCAAGCGAAAAGAAATCTTCATCCAGACCGCATCTTCTATCTTCATCCATCCGGCGTGGAGGGGGTCCATCTTCAAGACATCCGGAGCAGAGCATCCTCTTCTTACGCTCGTCGGCGTAAACTGAAGGCTCCCTTTAAGTGACGTTATCCAAGATGGCGTCCCTTACATTCCTATTGGCTGAAAGATTTCAGCCAATAGGAATTAAAGATCAGCCAATAGGAATTAAAGGGAAAAAATCCTATTGGTTGCTGCAATCAGCCAATAGGATTGAGATTTCATCCTATTGGCTGATCCAAATCGTGCACGTCAAAGCAGCACTTGATTTTGGTGGGGTATGGAGCTCAACGCCACCATATCGTCCGAACAAGCCTGCTTTTTTTCAACTCTGTAATAGCAGCGCTATATGGAGGTGAAATAACGCTGAAAATGTTGCCGTCGTTAATTTCCCTATAGCGCTCAAAACTCGTAATCTGGCTGTAAGATAGTTTTATCTATGAGTAGATGTGAATATAAAGATACATGTTATACAGGTTTGTAGCATTCATACATTGACCAGGTTTCAGAGCAAGAATGATAGAGTTAAGGAACACCATTCTGAAGCTCTTATAAATATTGTCAATCATTACTGTCCTTCCCCTTTTTTATTATTATTCTTTATTTATAAAGAGCCAACAGATTCTGCCGCGCTGCCATGGGTACAAGGACAAAAGTACAATGGAGAAACAATACAATAAAATACAACATTTCACAGGCAAATACAGGGGGAATTGAGGGCCCTATTTCCGTGGGAACTTACAATCTAGATGGGTAGGAGGATAAGAAACAGGAGGTGGGGACTGCAAAGGTGAGAATGATATTAGTGAGGAGATAGAAGACAACCTGTAGAATGTTCTAGACTTTACTAAATACTAAGGAACCTAAAAAAGGGAGAACCTTGTCTTTGTAAACTGAAAGAAATATTTTATGTATCCCCTGCTCTCATATTCCTCTGAAAGAAATAGTCAGCAGTACATGATACTACAACCTATGATTAAGTGCTAGTGGAGCGCAAAACACGTCAGGGGGCTCATCCATCTATCCATGCATGTTTGTTTTTTTAATCTTTTTTCTATAAAATTGTTGTTTTTATTATCTCAACCCCCAGAGCTCCAGGATTCTCCCTTTGCTCTAGTACATATATATTGCCTCTACAAAACTATTATTTCAAATCACATTAAGAATACAGAATAATATTCTTAATTAAAAACATGTTATCCAAATGTTGAATCACTTGAAAGTGATGCGTCATATCTTTGAACAGCTGACTGGAAAATAAGTGTAAAACCAGGCTCCAAACAAACACTCTTCGTTTCTGCCTTAACAGTATACTCCTTATTAGATAAAGTCTCCTTTCCAATTATCCCCAATAATAATCAACTCATTCAGAGGCATAGGATGAGTATCACTTTCACAGATATGCACACTGTCTCACCAGACTATAACTGCACACATTTGCTTCACAAATAACTACATAAGTAGAAAGCAGTTGCTTACTTGTTGTTGGGACTCCAAATTTGTGATGGCTGACTGTGTATGTTGTAGCTCTATATTCATCCATACCACATGAAATGGGTTTAAAGGCAATATAATTTTTTCTAGAACCTGAAACATCTTACAGTGAATCATTTCGATCATGTATAATGGATGTCACTCTTTTTCTTTTGTTGCATAACTTCTTCCAATTTGAAAATGTGTTCTATCTGCAGAGGTGTGGGACAGCCATGGGTGCAAAATTTGCCCCAACCTATATATGGGCTGGTGGGAGCTGTCTCACATCTATGCAGATAGCAATAAATTTGGGCCAGCCATTAGACTCTATCATCGGTTTATTGATGACCTGCTCTTTGTGTGGGAGGGTAATAAAGAAGAGGTGCAAGAATTCATTGAATTTATTGGGCATAATTCATTTGGCCTACAATTTACCTATGAGTACAATACCTCCATAATACACTATTTGGATCTCCAACTGACAGGTAACCCCACGGGCATTATAAGATCTGAAGTGTATAGGGAACCTATCTCTGGAAACAGTCTGTTGCATGCAGCTAGCTGTCAACCTCGACATGTGCCCTATTCGGTAGCTAAAGGACAATTTGTCAGATTAAACAGAAACTGTACCACACTGAATAGTTTTAATAAACATGCAGATTCTCTAACCAAGAGATTGCTGGATAGGGGCTATCAGAGCAAAATTGTAGGAAATGCTCGTAGAGAAGTGGCAGTACTGGATAGGCATACTCTCTTACAAGATAACACTAAACCGGTAGAGGCCTTCAATAAGATTACCTTTGTAACGGATTACTCGGCTCAGTACAATTATGTATGTGGTATAATTTGGAGGCACTTTCAAATGCTTGAGGCTGATGATAGCTTGACTGATAGGGTAAGAAATGGCTGTAGATTCTCGTATAGGAGAAAAAAATCAATAGGGAGTATGGTGTCACCGTCCCAGCTTAAAAAATGGGACTTTTGGATGTGGCTATTCACAATGCAAAGCTTGTGATCATGTACATGTGGCCTCATTCTTTCAATCATTTGTGACAGAGGAAGAATTCTCAGTTGGCTCTTGTTTGAATTGTAGGTCGACTTATTTGCTGTGATGTGCTTCATGTAACCTACAGTACGTAGAATTAATGACTAGGGAGGTACGCTCCCGTATTCGAGAACACTTGTTAATGATCAGTGTGGGCAAATGTAGCACACCATTGGTAAATCATTTTGTAACCAAACACCATAAAATGTGTGACACTGTGAAATGGATGATCATTGAAAAAGTAAAAGAACCAAAAAGAGGGGAAGATAAGTTTAAGGTGTTATCCAGACAGGTAATGTATTGGATATTCAGACTTCAGACCAAAACCCTGTTTGGTCTGAACTCTGAATATGATTTTATTAATTATAGGTGCTAGTTAATCTCCATGGAGTCCTTTTTGAGACATTTGTGCCTGAGTAAGCAGATATGTGTATATCTATTGTCTTCATTTAATCACTGATCAAATTAATAAGTATCAGCGATAATATGTATATAGTCAGTTATTTACAAGGTCTGTGTCTAGAACAAAGATATGTGTGTATATATATATATTTAAATATCATTGTTAAATGGTTAACATTAGTATAATGTAGCACTGTACATAATAAATTGATCAGGTAGGATTAACTGTTATGCTTAGAAATAGCATCTAACTAATAATTGTTGCTGAACTTCTGTAACATAAATTAAGGTGTTAATTGTCATCAAGTGGCGTTTTGTACAATGACTTTACTGTATGATTTTATTGAAATCAAATGTAAAAGATGTTAGTATTGTGAGGCTACATCATTTAATTCAGCTACATTGGATAATGTTCCATTATAAACTGTATATTTGTTGTATCCCCTTAACATTCATGCTTGTTCCTTTAAGGATTTGAAAATGTTTTTTAACCAATCAGAAATTAGGGAATGGTTTTTAAAGTCTAGCATAACAATGCAATCTTATGGACTATGAGTACGGCGTCCAGCCGAAAACGCGTCAGTATGTTTTTGCTAATGGGGATATGCCCCTCTATGTATAATCATTAATTCAATAAAAGTTATTTTTTAGTTTTTCTCTTGGCTATTTTCGTTTTCCGTTTAGAAAGTGTCTCTATGTAAAAAAAGAGGTACAAATGTTCTCATTAGCCACACATCACTAAAAAAAGGGACTTTAAACATTCAATCAGGATACTTGTACTTGGAATTTCAAGTGAAAATTCACTTGGCATGTACAGGCACAGTCACCTTATTTCCCTCCTCAGTTTAGGGAAGTATGCAATACAATCTTACAAGATTTCAGTGAAATCCCATGAGATCACAGTAAAGCAAAGTGTTATCTCAGCATAAATTTTTAATTTATGGGATTTGTTAACATAAAGGTATAAAGACAGGAAAGCTTGAAGTCAAATGGCATATGACTTCTGGTGTTTATTTAATCAACAAATGTAAACTATTTTACACTATTACATAAGGTATGATAAAATCATATTTTCTTGTAAATACAGCTAAATATGTATAGTCATTTTCATTATCTTAACTAAGCTAAAGTAGAGTATTACTTTACATTAATTACAGAACATTAGACAAGAGATGGAAACTTTGGTAGGTATAATTTGACTTATTAATTAATCTCAGTTCACCCTAGTGTCACTTACCAAAAACATTTGCCAAGCAGTATAAAACAAAGACAGTAATCATGTTGAGAAAAGGGATAAGATGGGTTTTGTACAATGGAGAACCATTATACCAGATTTGGCCTCAGTAACATCACACACAGCCAATTTGTAGTATTTAATAAATGTGTAAGGGGAATTCTACTCGTGTGCTTTACATAGGTAGAGTCTGCTCTTGTTGAATTCAGCTTTAAAGGGATATAAACAGTCTGTTTCATTGTTGTAATACAAAAAGCACTAAGCACTGGGTTATACTTGATAGAAAGTATTAAATATGTATTATTCATTATTTTAAAAAGATTTTATATTTTATTTCTTTTAACTACATTTGTGCTGGTTACTTCCTGTTAAGCCCTACAAGGGAGTTGTGGTCTCTACCGAAAGGCAAAGAAGGAGCTTTGCCTTTTGAGTGGTTGCTAAGCGGCACATGCACTGACTTTCACTGTGCTCCAGCAACAGTAAGTCAGTTTCTTGCACATAGTCAGTAGAGGACTTTTGCTGCAAAAATAATGTGATAGGATGCCAGAGGAGAACTTATTTTTTAAAACTAAAGGAACACTTTTTAATTAATCACTTAAATTCCTTTTTTTAATTCTCATGACACTGTCATACTTCTCAAAGCTCCTTCTCCTCTCTGAACCGCATCAGCAAGATCCCAATCTCATTTTCTTACAATCTGCAGCTGACCTCTTCAATTCCTAGACCCACTCACATCTATGCACACAATCTTCCAACCAGGACAAATCAGTATTATACTGACAAAAACTGTACATCTGATTAGCACTCACATTCCTGAGATAGAATTTTTGTGGATATTGACTTAGATGAGACTCCTAGGTGGAGTTCAGAGCTAGAATATTAAAATTTAACTTTTATTCGAAATTATTAAAATATATTACAAACACACAAAGACAAAAACTTTTAAAATTATCATCTGCTGTTGAGATTGTTTTCTTTATTAGGTGAATTCTCAATAGGACTAAGCTTGTAACATATGAGTTATGAACTATAGTGATAAACTTATCTATAGTTTAATGTTTCATTACATAGCATGATCACTGGTTTATCTTGAGATCTGAGTAGATAGTTTACTTGTGGAGGTTCTTGGGTTGCTCAGATGTCAATCGTCTAATGTAATGTTAGAGTTAGAGCAAAGTAAGTATTGCTACCCTTCACCCTATATTCCCATTAAAGTGGAGCACTATATCTGAGAGGATATCACCAACCTTAATATGACCTACAAATCCTATTTTTCCAGGTAACTGCAATTTATCAGTTAATAGACAGTGACTGATTTTAGCTCCTTTATTTGTTATAGTAAGAAGGCATTGCCTGGTATTGCAGAGGATTGGATTAATTTGTTAAATATTTTGAACTTATTGTTACAAGCTCCAAACACTATTTAACTAATAGTGGATGTTTTGGCTCCAATTTTGCCTGAACAAGTTATAATAATGTTGATACTATGTATTGAATTAAATCTCCACTAGGTGTCAGTGTTGTCACATAAATTCTCCCTTTTAATAATATCAGAAATGCCGTTCAGTATATACTGGTAACTTTCAGATTATTTTGGATGTGGGGAGCCTGTGAAAATTACTGTGAGTACAATTATATGTGTTAGCGGATTGCTGTTAGCCCTACTATTAATTTAGGAGTCTTAAGAGTCTTTTGAATATCATTAGATTATATTGCAACTCGATAATAATAGACTCGCAAGGAAAAGTGAACACTGGGAGAGTGTTTAGAAATTTTACTTGAACAGTCAGTGATCCTATAGATAGAACAAATGGTTACATTGTTACAGTATGGTTGTGTTTGTTTAACTTGTATCACATCTCATTTGTAAGTTCAGATTCAAGAGAATTTGTGTATCTAAATTAACTCTGCAATTTAAAGCTTGGCATTTAGGTGCTTACACAATTTATTTTGAAGATTTCCTCGGCTTCCACTTAGATTAAGCAATTGTAGCGTTTTTGCAAGTATCTCTGTGTGCATGGAATTAGGCTTAGTATTAACTCGTTGTGTGCTGTGATAACATTAAAATTTTTTATTCATAATTGTCTCAGTTGAAGCAATTGTTTACTATAATAAGTTATCCGTTTTTTACCTTTGTATTCTCTTAGATAGATATGTTACCGGTCTACACCATTAATCTGTCTATTATCAGTGAATAGTTTCTACAGAGATTGACCGGACTATACCTTTATTCTGTTGGTTGAAAAATGGTCTCTATAATAATTTACCAGTTAATGCCTTAATGTTGAGATTTCTTAATAGATAGTCTCTAAGAGGATTTACCGGCCTATACCTTAGTTTTATTAGTTGTAAATATCTAATCTCTATAACTCTTTACCGGCCTATACCTTTAAGGGCTGACCTGTTGCTCTCGCAGGTTTGTATCTTAGAAATAATATAGATGGTTTTGTATAGGGGTTTACCGGTCTATACCTTGGGTAATTCTCATAAAATAAACAAGGCTAGTTTTTTATCTTTATAAGGGTATCGCATCTAAGTTTGGACTCACGAGTAATACTTTATATTTTTCTTAGGAGATACAACTTTGTACTTGCAAATTATAAATAGTGCTAACTAATTTTCTAAGGTGGTTACCGGCCTATACCAGGTGAAAAATAACTAAAGTAGCACCATTACTGATTTTGCAGGTTACCTTTTAATACCAGTAAAATGTTACCGTTAAATACCGGTTACCTATTAATACCTGTGAAAAATAATTCTCTAAATGTTACTGCTTGTTGCCTTAATAACATGCATATAGATACTGAGGTTAAGGGGATGGCAGTATGCCTCAATAGTATCAAATTGTAAAATAACCCCTACACCACCATTGATCTCAGACAGCAGACGAGCTAAAATTTACAAAACAACACCTTCCCCTAACATGTTTCGCCAGTAACCTGGCTTTGTCAAAGGGTGCGGGCGCGCCTTTGTTTCAAATATTTATTGGCTCCCTACTCCACCTCCCTGCCGGTTATTGGACCAATAGAAAGAGAGGAGACAGAACCACTGTAATTGTCTAACTCACTAAAATAGCAAAGTAAACATTGATTCGTTCATTTTTTCTTATAGTGTTTTCCCTATTGTTAAGGTGGATTGTTAAGTTATGTGTGGAATCAAAAAAACTAATACAATTTAAAAACTGAAGTATGGGGATTACTAATTGTGTATTTGTGTTCTAACTTGTCTAGATTATACTTGTCAAATACTTCAATTAGGAATAGTATGTTACTGCATATTATATATGATCACAGATTCTAATTTAGATCTATTTAATTAAATGTCCTAAACGTTAAGTATTTAGCAAACATTTCATTCTGTACTTCAAAATAATTATTTTGAACAATGTATTCTTATTGTCGGATGTTCCCAATTTTTTGGGATTGTTTCTGATCATAATTTTTAGACGTTAGAATCTGTTCTTGAATTAAATAGGGTAAATTTTAATGTACTTTGTATTCATAATAAATTATTAGAAACCCAATTCTCTCTCACAATTTCCTTTGAGTGCTTTAATACCCCAACTTAAAGTGAATTACAAGGATATGGTGTGATACCATGACATTACTAGCTACTATAATAGAGCAAGTGACTATTTATGAATGAATGAAGTGAGTGTGGGTGACATAACCTAATTTTTTGCTTAAAAGGTGCTTATTCTAATAGATATTGAGATCAAGTGTGTTAAACTCAAACCGTGCTAATACAGTAGGATTTTATTATGAGGTAAAGTGATCAGAAGAAGCAATGTGGCTTTATAGGCATATAAAGTGTTTATGTAAAAATAATATACAGCAATAATTTTTATTCTTACTAAGATTTACTAAAAAAGAGAATGACAAAAAGAAAAGAGAAGGTGAGCAAGTTAGTGTGAATTTAATATGTTTGACATTTCATTAACTAAAAACTGAGTGATTGGAAGAGTCTTTGTTAATATTATTAAAAACAAGGATTTGTGAGATTTATACTAGTAAAAGAGAGTTAATTTTGGGTTCTTATATTGTTGTATCTTCTTAATGTTAAATGAATTTTGCTGTTATTTTATTGATGTAGTGACCACCATGAATTTTGTATTTTCTCATATATTTTTGTTATGCTAGATTGTTTCTCATTCGTGAGTATAAACCTTACAGATAAGAAAAGTAATTGTTGTGTTCATTTAGGCCATGCGGTTGAACTGAATTCAAAAGATAAATCCATCTGCTTTCTTTTTGTAAGAGAGCAGTCTCCATGTCTCCACCTCTAATACCCAGACTTATTTTTTGTATTCCACAGCAGATTAGACTATCAGGTTTGGATTGATGGTACCTATAAAAAATGGTATGCTACCGATGTGATAGATTTCATTTTTGCTAGATCTTTCCCTGCATTTTTGATGTTGCGGAGGTGTTCTTGTAGTCTTGTGCGTAACTTTCTAGTTGTCATGCCCACGTAAATTTTTGGGCACTTGCATTTTAGGATGTAAATGACACCCGTGGTGTTACAATTTATGAAAGATCTGATTGGATGTATTTTTCCAAACCTGTCTGTTATTGTGGTAGTTTTCTTTACATGTTTGCAGCTGATGCATGTGCCACAGGCGTAAGATCCTTTTGTTGTATTTGTTTTTTTCTCTTTATGTCTGGTGAAATGACTGGAGCTTACCATCTCTTGTAGGTTGCGTGTTCTTCTGTAACTTACTTCTACCTTCTGTCCTATTAGTTCTTTTAATGTTGGGTCAGATTGTAGAATCGGCCAATGTTTTTGAATGATGTTAATTATATCCTTGCTTTGGGAATTGTAAGTTAGCACCAAACGTGTTTTATTATCTGTGTTTCGTTTTTTGGGCTTTAGCAGTTTAGATCTATTTGTATTTTGAGCTCTTTTTTTGGCTGCTTTGACTGATCGCTTGCTATATCCTCTTTGATATAGTCTAGTTTCCAATTCTCTGGCTTGACTTTTGTATAGATCTTCCTCTGAACAGTTTCTCTTAGTCCTTAAGAATTCTCCTACAGGGAGGGATTTAATGGTATTCGGAGCGTGGGCACTGGTGCTGAACAGGATGGTATTAGTTGCTGTTGGTTTCCTAAACAAGTCAGTTCCTATTCTTCCATCTTCCATCTTGAAAATTCTTAAGTCAAGGAATGTGATTTCCCTCTGGCTGAGTTCATATGTGAGCTTAATGTTAAGTTGGTTCTGATTGAGTTTAACTAAGAAGGATTCAAGTTCTGATTTAGAACCCTCCCAAATAAACATAATATCATCTATGTACCTCAGCCAGAGGGGGACTTGTTTCAAATATTTATCATTTTCACTGGTGAAGACAGAAGTTTGCTCCCACCACCCTAAAAACAGGTTCGCGTAAGTGGGGGCGCATGCTGTGCCCATCGCCGTCCCTCGTGTTTGCAGGTAAAATCTATTGTCAAATACGAAGAAGTTCTTCTTTAGTACGAATTCTAAAAGATCTAGTATGAATTTGTTGTGATCTTCATTCTCCTCCGTTGACATATCCAGATAGTGTTTTGCAGCTTTGAGGCCTAGCTCATGTTTTGATGCTGGTATATAACGCCTCTACGTCAGCTGTCACTAGCCATGTATTCTCATTAAGTTGGATATCTTGTAGATGTTGTAACACTTCCATGGTGTCTTTCGTATACGATGGCATCTGTGTTAAAAATTCCCTTAGTCTTAGATCTATGTATTGGCTCGCTTTCTCCGTTAAATTCTCGTTTCCTGAGACAATCGGACGACCCGGTGGATGTTTACTGTTTTTATGTATTTTGGGTATAAGGTAGAATGTCGCCACTTTGGGATTTTTTACCGTTAGAAATTTCTTTTCTTTTTCAGAGATGGTATTATGTATTTTTGCAAAAGAGATCAGATCATTGTATTCTTGATGGAATTGTTGCATGGGATTGCTCCATAATTTCTTGTAGCAGGTATCATTTTTTAATTGATTATTCACTTCTTTAATATACATTTCAGTGGGCCATAGGACAATGTTTCCACCCTTGTCTGCCTTACGGATGATTATATCATCCCATTGCTGTATTTCTTCTAAGGCCTTAATTTCTCCTTTACTTAAGTTTTCTGAGGGTGACTTGATTTTAAGATTTGAAATTTCTTGACATACTACTTCGTTAAAGATTTGCACACTTGGAGTTTTCGATGTTTTTGGTACATATTTGGATTTGTTTTTTAATTTTTTACGCCAGTTGTAGCTTATGTCATCATTGTTTTCCTTTTAATAGTTCTTCCAAATCTTGTAATGTTTGTCGCTCTTCCTCAGTCCAGAAGTTATTCGGATCTTGCTGGTCAGTATCTGTCATTGCTCTGAATTGTTTTTTCAACAGTAATTTTCTTAAGTATAGTTGGATATCTTTAATATTTTCAAATTTGTCAAGAGTGGTGCTTGGGCAGAAAGAAAGTCCTTTGGACAATAGATTTATATGATCTTCCGAAAGCATTTTCTTTGAAAGATTAATAATTTTCATTGTTTCCTTCTTATTTGGGAAAATGGACTCGGACTTCGTTTGTATGGTTTGTTGTTCTGTCTCGTTTCCCTCACGTTTCTTGTTTTTGTTGTTTTTTTGGGAGCCCCTCCGACTTCTTCTGGGGGTTCGGAATCTGAAATCCCACCTTCCTCTAAAAAACCTTTGCGTTTTTTGTTGGTTGTGTTAGATGTACTGGGGGTGGGGGGGGGTTATCTCAGTGGTAGTGTCCGAGTCTTCTCCCTCAGTTTCAGATTCACTTTGTATATAGGTGACTTGTCTCTGCAGTCTATTTGTGCGATTGGGATTTTGTTTATTTTTCCATTTATATACTTTATCGTTTTTGTAATCTTCCAAGTCTCTGTTTAATTTTCCCAATTTAGTTTGTTTTATTTCTGCCTCGTACTTATCTAGTTCTTTTTGATATTTTCTGTAGGAACTTTCAAATTCTTTTAAAGCTTCAAATTGTTTCAACTCTTCATTTTGGATATTGATTAATTCTTCCAATCTTTTATATTCTGAAGTATCGTGCTTTACTAAGATGTTCATTAATTTGTTGGAGCATTCCGATAACGCTTCTTCCCACTCTATTGTTAGATCTTTATTTTTAAATTCAAATGCCGGAAACAATTGTATCCTTAGGCCTCTTGGGATTAATTTTTTCTCAATGTATTTGTCAAAGAAGTGATGGTTCCACCATACCTTGTCCTGCTTAAATAAATTTTTATGGAGCTCTCTGAGAAGTTTATCTAATCTTTCTGGTGTTGGTTCTGTGTTTACAGATTGTGGTTCGTCAAATACTTCTTGGAAATCTGTTAACCTTTTTTGTTGTCTCAATAGTCTATCCTGTTGTAATTTAGTAGTCATACTACTAAAAGTGGTTTATAGTGTGCAAACTTAGTATATCCTAGGAGAGAGGACTCTCTCAGGATATTGGGTAAATTTCAAACAACGAGAAAAAGAGGTGTACTAAGGCACTACTATTATAGTGATACAGGAATTTTATTTTCTCTGAATAAGCCAGCTAAATATTGTCGCTGGGTTATATAGTAAAGAGAGAGGTGGGGTGCTATGTACTTTAATTTTAAACTAAGACAAATCAGTATTATACTGACAAAAACTGTACATCTGATTAGCACTCACATTCCTGAGATAGAATTTTTGTGGATATTGACTTAGATGAGACTCCTAGGTGGAGTTCAGAGCTAGAATATTAAAATTGTCACCCACACTCACTTCATTCATTCATAAATAGTCACTTGCTCTATTATAGTAGCTAGTAATGTCATGGTATCACACCATATCCTTGTAATTCACTTTAAGTTGGGGTATTAAAGCACTCAAAGGAAATTGTGAGAGAGAATTGGGTTTCTAATAATTTATTATGAATACAAAGTACATTAAATTTACCCTATTTAATTCAAGAACAGATTCTAACGTCTAAAAATTATGATCAGAAACAATCCCAAAAAATTGGGAACATCCGACAATAAGAATACATTGTTCAAAATAATTATTTTGAAGTACAGAATGAAATGTTTGCTAAATACTTAACGTTTAGGACATTTAATTAAATAGATCTAAATTAGAATCTGTGATCATATATAATATGCAGTAACATACTATTCCTAATTGAAGTATTTGACAAGTATAATCTAGACAAGTTAGAACACAAATACACAATTAGTAATCCCCATACTTCAGTTTTTAAATTGTATTAGTTTTTTTGATTCCACACATAACTTAACAATCCACCTTAACAATAGGGAAAACACTATAAGAAAAAATGAACGAATCAATGTTTACTTTGCTATTTTAGTGAGTTAGACAATTACAGTGGTTCTGTCTCCTCTCTTTCTATTGGTCCAATAACCGGCAGGGAGGTGGAGTAGGGAGCCAATAAATATTTGAAACAAAGGCGCGCCCGCACCCTTTGACAAAGCCAGGTTACTGGCGAAACATGTTAGGGGAAGGTGTTGTTTTGTAAATTTTAGCTCGTCTGCTGTCTGAGATCAATGGTGGTGTAGGGGTTATTTTACAATTTGATACTATTGAGGCATACTGCCATCCCCTTAACCTCAGTATCTATATGCATGTTATTAAGGCAACAAGCAGTAACATTTAGAGAATTATTTTTCACAGGTATTAATAGGTAACCGGTATTTAACGGTAACATTTTACTGGTATTAAAAGGTAACCTGCAAAATCAGTAATGGTGCTACTTTAGTTATTTTCACCTGGTATAGGCCGGTAACCACCTTAGAAAATTAGTTAGCACTATTTATAATTTGCAAGTACAAAGTTGTATCTCCTAAGAAAAATATAAAGTATTACTCGTGAGTCCAAACTTAGATGCGATACCCTTATAAAGATAAAAAACTAGCCTTGTTTATTTTATGAGAATTACCCAAGGTATAGACCGGTAAACCCCTATACAAAACCATCTATATTATTTCTAAGATACAAACCTGCGAGAGCAACAGGTCAGCCCTTAAAGGTATAGGCCGGTAAAGAGTTATAGAGATTAGATATTTACAACTAATAAAACTAAGGTATAGGCCGGTAAATCCTCTTAGAGACTATCTATTAAGAAATCTCAACATTAAGGCATTAACTGGTAAATTATTATAGAGACCATTTTTCAACCAACAGAATAAAGGTATAGTCCGGTCAATCTCTGTAGAAACTATTCACTGATAATAGACAGATTAATGGTGTAGACCGGTAACATATCTATCTAAGAGAATACAAAGGTAAAAAACGGATAACTTATTATAGTAAACAATTGCTTCAACTGAGACAATTATGAATAAAAAATTTTAATGTTATCACAGCACACAACGAGTTAATACTAAGCCTAATTCTATGCACACAGAGATACTTGCAAAAACGCTACAATTGCTTAATCTAAGTGGAAGCCGAGGAAATCTTCAAAATAAATTGTGTAAGCACCTAAATGCCAAGCTTTAAATTGCAGAGTTAATTTAGATACACAAATTCTCTTGAATCTGAACTTACAAATGAGATGTGATACAAGTTAAACAAACACAACCATACTGTAACAATGTAACCATTTGTTCTATCTATAGGATCACTGACTGTTCAAGTAAAATTTCTAAACACTCTCCCAGTGTTCACTTTTCCTTGCGAGTCTATTATTATCGAGTTGCAATATAATCTAATGATATTCAAAAGACTCTTAAGACTCCTAAATTAATAGTAGGGCTAACAGCAATCCGCTAACACATATAATTGTACTCACAGTAATTTTCACAGGCTCCCCACATCCAAAATAATCTGAAAGTTACCAGTATATACTGAACGGCATTTCTGATATTATTAAAAGGGAGAATTTATGTGACAACACTGACACCTAGTGGAGATTTAATTCAATACATAGTATCAACATTATTATAACTTGTTCAGGCAAAATTGGAGCCAAAACATCCACTATTAGTTAAATAGTGTTTGGAGCTTGTAACAATAAGTTCAAAATATTTAACAAATTAATCCAATCCTCTGCAATACCAGGCAATGCCTTCTTACTATAACAAATAAAGGAGCTAAAATCAGTCACTGTCTATTAACTGATAAATTGCAGTTACCTGGAAAAATAGGATTTGTAGGTCATATTAAGGTTGGTGATATCCTCTCAGATATAGTGCTCCACTTTAATGGGAATATAGGGTGAAGGGTAGCAATACTTACTTTGCTCTAACTCTAACATTACATTAGACGATTGACATCTGAGCAACCCAAGAACCTCCACAAGTAAACTATCTACTCAGATCTCAAGATAAACCAGTGATCATGCTATGTAATGAAACATTAAACTATAGATAAGTTTATCACTATAGTTCATAACTCATATGTTACAAGCTTAGTCCTATTGAGAATTCACCTAATAAAGAAAACAATCTCAACAGCAGATGATAATTTTAAAAGTTTTTGTCTTTGTGTGTTTGTAATATATTTTAATAATTTCGAATAAAAGTTAAATTTTAATATTCTAGCTCTGAACTCCACCTAGGAGTCTCATCTAAGTCAATATCCACAAAAATTCTATCTCAGGAATGTGAGTGCTAATCAGATGTACAGTTTTTGTCAGTATAATACTGATTTGTCTTAGTTTAAAATTAAAGTACATAGCACCCCACCTCTCTCTTTACTATATAACCCAGCGACAATATTTAGCTGGCTTATTCAGAGAAAATAAAATTCCTGTATCACTATAATAGTAGTGCCTTAGTACACCTCTTTTTCTCGTTGTTTGAAATTTACCCAATATCCTGAGAGAGTCCTCTCTCCTAGGATATACTAAGTTTGCACACTATAAACCACTTTTAGTAGTATGACTACTAAATTACAACAGGATAGACTATTGAGACAACAAAAAAGGTTAACAGATTTCCAAGAAGTATTTGACGAACCACAATCTGTAAACACAGAACCAACACCAGAAAGATTAGATAAACTTCTCAGAGAGCTCCATAAAAATTTATTTAAGCAGGACAAGGTATGGTGGAACCATCACTTCTTTGACAAATACATTGAGAAAAAATTAATCCCAAGAGGCCTAAGGATACAATTGTTTCCGGCATTTGAATTTAAAAATAAAGATCTAACAATAGAGTGGGAAGAAGCGTTATCGGAATGCTCCAACAAATTAATGAACATCTTAGTAAAGCACGATACTTCAGAATATAAAAGATTGGAAGAATTAATCAATATCCAAAATGAAGAGTTGAAACAATTTGAAGCTTTAAAAGAATTTGAAAGTTCCTACAGAAAATATCAAAAAGAACTAGATAAGTACGAGGCAGAAATAAAACAAACTAAATTGGGAAAATTAAACAGAGACTTGGAAGATTACAAAAACGATAAAGTATATAAATGGAAAAATAAACAAAATCCCAATCGCACAAATAGGACTGCAGAGACAAGTCACCTATATACAAAGTGAATCTGAAACTGAGGGAGAAGACTCGGACACTACCACTGAGATAACCCCCCCCACCCCCAGTACATCTAACACTACCAACAAAAAACGCAAAGGTTTTTTAGAGGAAGGTGGGATTTCAGATTCCGAACCCCCAGAAGAAGTCGGAGGGGCTCCCAAAAAAACAACAAAAACAAGAAACGTGAGGGAAACGAGACAGAACAACAAACCATACAAACGAAGTCCGAGTCCATTTTCCCAAATAAGAAGGAAACAATGAAAATTATTAATCTTTCAAAGAAAATGCTTTCGGAAGATCATATAAATCTATTGTCCAAAGGACTTTCTTTCTGCCCAAGCACCACTCTTGACAAATTTGAAAATATTAAAGATATCCAACTATACTTAAGAAAATTACTGTTGAAAAAACAATTCAGAGCAATGACAGATACTGACCAGCAAGATCCGAATAACTTCTGGACTGAGGAAGAGCGACAAACATTACAAGATTTGGAAGAACTATTAAAGGAAAACAATGATGACATAAGCTACAACTGGCGTAAAAAATTAAAAAACAAATCCAAATATGTACCAAAAACATCGAAAACTCCAAGTGTGCAAATCTTTAACGAAGTAGTATGTCAAGAAATTTCAAATCTTAAAATCAAGTCACCCTCAGAAAACTTAAGTAAAGGAGAAATTAAGGCCTTAGAAGAAATACAGCAATGGGATGATATAATCATCCGTAAGGCAGACAAGGGTGGAAACATTGTCCTATGGCCCACTGAAATGTATATTAAAGAAGTGAATAATCAATTAAAAAATGATACCTGCTACAAGAAATTATGGAGCAATCCCATGCAACAATTCCATCAAGAATACAATGATCTGATCTCTTTTGCAAAAATACATAATACCATCTCTGAAAAAGAAAAGAAATTTCTAACGGTAAAAAATCCCAAAGTGGCGACATTCTACCTTATACCCAAAATACATAAAAACAGTAAACATCCACCGGGTCGTCCGATTGTCTCAGGAAACGAGAATTTAACGGAGAAAGCGAGCCAATACATAGATCTAAGACTAAGGGAATTTTTAACACAGATGCCATCGTATACGAAAGACACCATGGAAGTGTTACAACATCTACAAGATATCCAACTTAATGAGAATACATGGCTAGTGACAGCTGACGTAGAGGCGTTATATACCAGCATCAAACATGAGCTAGGCCTCAAAGCTGCAAAACACTATCTGGATATGTCAACGGAGGAGAATGAAGATCACAACAAATTCATACTAGATCTTTTAGAATTCGTACTAAAGAAGAACTTCTTCGTATTTGACAATAGATTTTACCTGCAAACACGAGGGACGGCGATGGGCACAGCATGCGCCCCCACTTACGCGAACCTGTTTTTAGGGTGGTGGGAGCAAACTTCTGTCTTCACCAGTGAAAATGATAAATATTTGAAACAAGTCCCCCTCTGGCTGAGGTACATAGATGATATTATGTTTATTTGGGAGGGTTCTAAATCAGAACTTGAATCCTTCTTAGTTAAACTCAATCAGAACCAACTTAACATTAAGCTCACATATGAACTCAGCCAGAGGGAAATCACATTCCTTGACTTAAGAATTTTCAAGATGGAAGATGGAAGAATAGGAACTGACTTGTTTAGGAAACCAACAGCAACTAATACCATCCTGTTCAGCACCAGTGCCCACGCTCCGAATACCATTAAATCCCTCCCTGTAGGAGAATTCTTAAGGACTAAGAGAAACTGTTCAGAGGAAGATCTATACAAAAGTCAAGCCAGAGAATTGGAAACTAGACTATATCAAAGAGGATATAGCAAGCGATCAGTCAAAGCAGCCAAAAAAAGAGCTCAAAATACAAATAGATCTAAACTGCTAAAGCCCAAAAAACGAAACACAGATAATAAAACACGTTTGGTGCTAACTTACAATTCCCAAAGCAAGGATATAATTAACATCATTCAAAAACATTGGCCGATTCTACAATCTGACCCAACATTAAAAGAACTAATAGGACAGAAGGTAGAAGTAAGTTACAGAAGAACACGCAACCTACAAGAGATGGTAAGCTCCAGTCATTTCACCAGACATAAAGAGAAAAAAACAAATACAACAAAAGGATCTTACGCCTGTGGCACATGCATCAGCTGCAAACATGTAAAGAAAACTACCACAATAACAGACAGGTTTGGAAAAATACATCCAATCAGATCTTTCATAAATTGTAACACCACGGGTGTCATTTACATCCTAAAATGCAAGTGCCCAAAAATTTACGTGGGCATGACAACTAGAAAGTTACGCACAAGACTACAAGAACACCTCCGCAACATCAAAAATGCAGGGAAAGATCTAGCAAAAATGAAATCTATCACATCGGTAGCATACCATTTTTATAGGTACCATCAATCCAAACCTGATAGTCTAATCTGCTGTGGAATACAAAAAATAAGTCTGGGTATTAGAGGTGGAGACATGGAGACTGCTCTCTTACAAAAAGAAAGCAGATGGATTTATCTTTTGAATTCAGTTCAACCGCATGGCCTAAATGAACACAACAATTACTTTTCTTATCTGTAAGGTTTATACTCACGAATGAGAAACAATCTAGCATAACAAAAATATATGAGAAAATACAAAATTCATGGTGGTCACTACATCAATAAAATAACAGCAAAATTCATTTAACATTAAGAAGATACAACAATATAAGAACCCAAAATTAACTCTCTTTTACTAGTATAAATCTCACAAATCCTTGTTTTTAATAATATTAACAAAGACTCTTCCAATCACTCAGTTTTTAGTTAATGAAATGTCAAACATATTAAATTCACACTAACTTGCTCACCTTCTCTTTTCTTTTTGTCATTCTCTTTTTTAGTAAATCTTAGTAAGAATAAAAATTATTGCTGTATATTATTTTTACATAAACACTTTATATGCCTATAAAGCCACATTGCTTCTTCTGATCACTTTACCTCATAATAAAATCCTACTGTATTAGCACGGTTTGAGTTTAACACACTTGATCTCAATATCTATTAGAATAAGCACCTTTTAAGCAAAAAATTAGGTTATGTCACCCACACTCACTTCATTCATTCATAAATAGTCACTTGCTCTATTATAGTAGCTAGTAATGTCATGGTATCACACCATATCCTTGTAATTCACTTTAAGTTGGGGTATTAAAGCACTCAAAGGAAATTGTGAGAGAGAATTGGGTTTCTAATAATTTATTATGAATACAAAGTACATTAAAATTTACCCTATTTAATTCAAGAACAGATTCTAACGTCTAAAAATTATGATCAGAAACAATCCCAAAAAATTGGGAACATCCGACAATAAGAATACATTGTTCAAAATAATTATTTTGAAGTACAGAATGAAATGTTTGCTAAATACTTAACGTTTAGGACATTTAATTAAATAGATCTAAATTAGAATCTGTGATCATATATAATATGCAGTAACATACTATTCCTAATTGAAGTATTTGACAAGTATAATCTAGACAAGTTAGAACACAAATACACAATTAGTAATCCCCATACTTCAGTTTTTAAATTGTATTAGTTTTTTTGATTCCACACATAACTTAACAATCCACCTTAACAATAGGGAAAACACTATAAGAAAAAATGAACGAATCAATGTTTACTTTGCTATTTTAGTGAGTTAGACAATTACAGTGGTTCTGTCTCCTCTCTTTCTATTGGTCCAATAACCGGCAGGGAGGTGGAGTAGGGAGCCAATAAATATTTGAAACAAAGGCGCGCCCGCACCCTTTGACAAAGCCAGGTTACTGGCGAAACATGTTAGGGGAAGGTGTTGTTTTGTAAATTTTAGCTCGTCTGCTGTCTGAGATCAATGGTGGTGTAGGGGTTATTTTACAATTTGATACTATTGAGGCATACTGCCATCCCCTTAACCTCAGTATCTATATGCATGTTATTAAGGCAACAAGCAGTAACATTTAGAGAATTATTTTTCACAGGTATTAATAGGTAACCGGTATTTAACGGTAACATTTTACTGGTATTAAAAGGTAACCTGCAAAATCAGTAATGGTGCTACTTTAGTTATTTTTCACCTGGTATAGGCCGGTAACCACCTTAGAAAATTAGTTAGCACTATTTATAATTTGCAAGTACAAAGTTGTATCTCCTAAGAAAAATATAAAGTATTACTCGTGAGTCCAAACTTAGATGCGATACCCTTATAAAGATAAAAAACTAGCCTTGTTTATTTTATGAGAATTACCCAAGGTATAGACCGGTAAACCCCTATACAAAACCATCTATATTATTTCTAAGATACAAACCTGCGAGAGCAACAGGTCAGCCCTTAAAGGTATAGGCCGGTAAAGAGTTATAGAGATTAGATATTTACAACTAATAAAACTAAGGTATAGGCCGGTAAATCCTCTTAGAGACTATCTATTAAGAAATCTCAACATTAAGGCATTAACTGGTAAATTATTATAGAGACCATTTTTCAACCAACAGAATAAAGGTATAGTCCGGTCAATCTCTGTAGAAACTATTCACTGATAATAGACAGATTAATGGTGTAGACCGGTAACATATCTATCTAAGAGAATACAAAGGTAAAAAACGGATAACTTATTATAGTAAACAATTGCTTCAACTGAGACAATTATGAATAAAAAATTTTAATGTTATCACAGCACACAACGAGTTAATACTAAGCCTAATTCTATGCACACAGAGATACTTGCAAAAACGCTACAATTGCTTAATCTAAGTGGAAGCCGAGGAAATCTTCAAAATAAATTGTGTAAGCACCTAAATGCCAAGCTTTAAATTGCAGAGTTAATTTAGATACACAAATTCTCTTGAATCTGAACTTACAAATGAGATGTGATACAAGTTAAACAAACACAACCATACTGTAACAATGTAACCATTTGTTCTATCTATAGGATCACTGACTGTTCAAGTAAAATTTCTAAACACTCTCCCAGTGTTCACTTTTCCTTGCGAGTCTATTATTATCGAGTTGCAATATAATCTAATGATATTCAAAAGACTCTTAAGACTCCTAAATTAATAGTAGGGCTAACAGCAATCCGCTAACACATATAATTGTACTCACAGTAATTTTCACAGGCTCCCCACATCCAAAATAATCTGAAAGTTACCAGTATATACTGAACGGCATTTCTGATATTATTAAAAGGGAGAATTTATGTGACAACACTGACACCTAGTGGAGATTTAATTCAATACATAGTATCAACATTATTATAACTTGTTCAGGCAAAATTGGAGCCAAAACATCCACTATTAGTTAAATAGTGTTTGGAGCTTGTAACAATAAGTTCAAAATATTTAACAAATTAATCCAATCCTCTGCAATACCAGGCAATGCCTTCTTACTATAACAAATAAAGGAGCTAAAATCAGTCACTGTCTATTAACTGATAAATTGCAGTTACCTGGAAAAATAGGATTTGTAGGTCATATTAAGGTTGGTGATATCCTCTCAGATATAGTGCTCCACTTTAATGGGAATATAGGGTGAAGGGTAGCAATACTTACTTTGCTCTAACTCTAACATTACATTAGACGATTGACATCTGAGCAACCCAAGAACCTCCACAAGTAAACTATCTACTCAGATCTCAAGATAAACCAGTGATCATGCTATGTAATGAAACATTAAACTATAGATAAGTTTATCACTATAGTTCATAACTCATATGTTACAAGCTTAGTCCTATTGAGAATTCACCTAATAAAGAAAACAATCTCAACAGCAGATGATAATTTTAAAAGTTTTTGTCTTTGTGTGTTTGTAATATATTTTAATAATTTCGAATAAAAGTTAAATTTTAATATTCTAGCTCTGAACTCCACCTAGGAGTCTCATCTAAGTCAATATCCACAAAAATTCTATCTCAGGAATGTGAGTGCTAATCAGATGTACAGTTTTTGTCAGTATAATACTGATTTGTCTTAGTTTAAAATTAAAGTACATAGCACCCCACCTCTCTCTTTACTATATAACCCAGCGACAATATTTAGCTGGCTCATTCAGAGAAAATAAAATTCCTGTATCACTATAATAGTAGTGCCTTAGTACACCTCTTTTTCTCGTTGTTTGAAATCTTCCAACCAGGCCTAAAAAAATCATTCACAAAATTGATACAGTAAACCTAATATCCAACCCTTGAATATACAAGGATAACACTCCTTTTATATATTTTAGACACATGACTTGGCTTGGCTGCTGCATTTTCACAACTGGCAGCACAGCAGAAGTTGGATTTACATGTACTCGTAATAGTGTTTCATGGAAAGCCTTAAAATTTAGTAACAAAACCCACTGACAAAAAAACTGTTTCCTGACAAGAAGGATGTCATGAAGGCCCTACTACAGTCTGCAACAAGAAACTCATCAATTTCAGCAAGAAAATAACCACCAAACTGCAACTTCAGTGGTAGTTTAGAAAGAATGGAATCAAGTCTGGCAGCAAACCACACCAATATGCAGCAATCTCGCTGTTAAGTGAACTACCGCTCAAGTTTTTTGGTGCAAATAGAATTGGTGCAAACAGCTGCCTCGAGAAAAAGTCTCCAGAGGATAATGCGGGCTTGTATCTTCCTGCATTTGAATGCACAGCAACCCAGGAAACTTGGTCATGAGAACAATGGATAGGAACTATTGCTCCATTCTTTGTGAGTGAGGCTCAAAAATCTTATTATGATCTGGAAAATGAAGCTGATGATAACTATTCCTGGCTTAAAGCAGAAACCCTAGTCAGGTTAGGGGTGATGATAATTGTCCGAGCCCAACATTTCTACAACTCAACATTTATTTCATAAAAAGCTCAGAGGTCTCAGATGTTTGACTTAAGCCATCTGGCATGGAGATGGCTGAAACTCAATGTCCAATGCAGATTATGGAAACTCTACTACAGGCCGATTCTTGAAGGAACTTCCATGTTGACTCTGTGAATGGGTTGGCGAAAGCCACCCCATTACATATGACGCTATACTGGCCCAGGTAAGATCCACTCCCACTACACCAAGGCCAATCCAGGGAGCCCATCATATCTGAAAAAGATGTTTAGGACATTACAAAGGCTTGGAACCAAGAGGAAGTGTGCTGAAAGCAAGCCTGAATATGGAGTTATTTTGCACAGAATAAATGGTGGAGATCATGCTCTTATAAAATAGAAGGATTTCAGAAAACTTTAAGTAATGTGCTTTAAATGTTGTAAGGTAGGACATGTCAGGGAAAGGTACCCAAACCAATCAGAACCAATGTAATGTGGTCTTGGGAAAAATCCTGTAAACCTTTGTGGACTGAAATGCCTGTCAGGCATGTTGAGAAGTGCACAAAATGTTTGTGTGACTGCTCTTTTAAATATAAAAGAGACAATAGTTTTTTTAGATTATGGTAGTGCCCTAACACTGGTGACTG
This sequence comes from Bombina bombina, assembly GCF_027579735.1. NCBI lineage: Eukaryota > Metazoa > Chordata > Amphibia > Anura > Bombinatoridae > Bombina > Bombina bombina. Next base: position 261,833,915 of record NC_069503.1, read on the forward strand.
GTAACTTGACTGAGAAATTTTCCTTCTTACCCATCCTGATTTTTATATTGCAAGCCCTAAAGGAAAACAAGACAGCAATGAAGGGAAAGTAAATACAGGTTTACTAAAGCACTAACAGGAGCTTTGTGGAATGAGCATTGAAAATGCTCTAATAAGGGAGCTGCCACACAGTATACAGAATCACAAATATCAGGTGAACAAAGGGCACCAATAACAGACCAAGGGATAAAATCTGAGAATATCAATCCATGCAAGTTTGACACTAGTGATAGCTTTGGGCAAGAGCAAGCAAATGATCAATTGTTACATAATGTATGGGCCAGGGTGGTAGAGGAAAATGGGGTAACTGTGGAAGGTCAAATAAATTATGATTATCCTTATTTTATCCTTAAGAAATTACCTATTGTAGCCGGGATTGCAAGTGGAGTGCCAATGATTGCACAGGTAACAATATCAATATCGCTGGACTGCACTAAAATTAGTGAGCAAACTCCAACAAGTCCATGGTAAAAAGATTTATCAGATAAGATTTAGCTTGGCTGGCATCCTGTTAGTGTACCCTATACTTACAATGGATATCGCAATCATACTAAACATCACTAATATTACAAAGTGAAAGTTAAGTTTTGCACTCAAGCAAAATGCAAAGTAGTGCTAGAAGAATTATCGTGAACTGATGCCTTAAAGGGACAGTCTGCACCAGAATTGTTATTATTTTAAAAGATAGATAATCCTTTATTACCCATTTCCTAGTTTTGCATAACAAACAGTTATATTAATACACTTTTTAGCTCTGTGATTATCTTGTATCTAAGCCTCTACCGACTGCCCTCTTTATTTCAGTTCTTTTGACAGACTTGCATTTTAGCCAATCAGTGCTTACTCCTAGGTAACCCTACGTGCGTGAGCACAGTGTTATCTATATAACTCACATCAACTAACACCCTCTAGTGGTGAAAAACTGTCAAAATGCATTCAGCTTAGAAGCAGCCCTCAAGGGCTAAGAAATTAGCATATGAACCTCCTAGGTTTAGCTTTCAACAAAGAATACCAAGAGAACAAAGCAAAATTGGTGATAAAAGTTAATTGAAAAGTTGTTTAAAATTGCATGCCCTATCTAAATCATGAAATTTTATTTTGGACTAGACTGTCTCTTTAATTAAAGTGTTAGGGCTAAAATAAAAGTTTCACAAAACACATATAAAACATATTAAAACAAAAGTGTGACAATCATATATAAACATATTTAACCCTTTACTGACAGAGTTAATTTTTCTACATCGGAACAAAGTTCCGATGTAAACAAATTGAAATCCTACGATCGTGCACGCGATCGCGAGATTTCAATGATGGGATCGGGTCAGAGGGACGTCCCTGTGACGCTAGGCACGCCCTCCAGACCGCGATTACATCATGGAAGCGCCGTTGGCTTTACGACAGCCAACGGTTATGACGTTCTATTTCGTCCTAATGGCACTAAAGCCCAGTGTAATTATGACGGAACAGAACGGCATAACGGCGTTAAAAGGTTAATAAATAGTTTAATATTTAAAACAAAATGTTTTAAAGGGTTAAAAGGTATATGATATATATATATATATATATATATATAAATATTTTTATGTGTGTATGTATACATGTCTATATTTTATGCATATTTATGTGCTATATATATATATATATATATATATATATATATATATATATATATATATATATATATATACCCCAACAGTCCAGTCTACAGTGTTATCCTCCAATAGTCATCCGCCTGGGTGCATAAATGTAATGAATATTCCTCCAAGCAAATGCACTCTCAGGTCTTTTTAGTGAACAAAATTACAATTTTATTGAAATGTTTTCGAGGAAAACTTCCCCTTCATCAGCATGAAGGGACAGTTTTCCTCGAAAACGTTTCAATATAATTTTGTTCACTAAAAAGACCCGAGAGTGCATTTGCTTGGAGGAATATATATATATACACACACACTTGTGTGCCCTTCCCAGTCAAATACCTTGAAATATGCAATATCATTTTTAATCAATTTTAATTTGTTTTTATGTTTTTTTTTCAACAGAAATACTTGTAATTCCTATGTTCCTCAGTGAGAAGTAAATGTTCTTTTTTTTTTAAATTATATATATATATACTGCATTTAAAAATAAAGTGAACATTTCCTTCTAAATAAATAACATGTATTTGAAGTATTTCTAACACACCTACGGCTTTAGTGCAGTTGGCCTAGAGCAACTTTGGGTTAGCACTTGAGTGAAAAAAAAAGAAAAGGCTTTTTTAGCATGCCCCATAACGCCCTATAGAGGTCTAAAGGAAAAGGGAGTTAGCACGGTCATGATATCAGATCTCCAGATGTTAGCGTGCCTGAGTCTTTTGTTTGTGCGCTAAATTTTTGCTTTCAACTTGAAATACCAGCGCTAACATGGGAGCGGTATTAATTCACCTTGAGCTCAATTAGTGATCAAGAGCAATTAAGATGTATCACTCCACTTTTAATCTTGCCCTGTATGGGGTAACTAAAGAAGAAGCACAGAAACATAAACAGTTGGCATTTTGTTCACTCACATCTTTTGGGAGGTCACTTGGGGGTGGAAAAAAATCAAGAAAGGGTACTAAAAAGGTTCTTTTGGCCTTGAGTATATCAAGAGATAAAAAGGTTTTGTGCTTCCTGTCCAGAGTGGCATTTATCTTCTTTAAAACCCCAGACAATACAACTTGGTTGTACTTGATTATACTTCATGATATCCTTAAGCTATTGTCTTACATAAAGTTACTACTAAACATATATCAATATAATAGGCTCAAGTGTTTTCAGACATCCAAAAAGATATATAAAAGAGACATTAAACACTAAGGGGCCTATTTAACAAAGGTCTGTCGGAACTGATCAGATCTGGTCCGACAGACCTCGCTGAATGCGGAGAGATATACGCTCTCCACATTCAGCATTGCACCAGCAGCTCTTGTGAGCTGCTGGTGCAACGCTGCCCCCGGCAGATTCGCAGCCAATTGGCCACCAGCAGGGGGTGTCAATTAACTCGATCGTACACGATCGGGTTGAATTGCGGCGATGTCTGTCCGCTTACTCAGAGCAGGCGGACAGGTTATGGAGCAGCCGTCTTTAGACCACTGCTTCATAACTGGTGTTTCTGGCGAGTCTGCAGGCTCGCCAGAAACACGGAGCTTGATTGATATGCCCCTAAATACATTTTATAAGCATAGTATTGAAGTCATTCTCCACCTTCTGCTAGCCATGGATGCTATTATGTTGAAATGTACCTTTTACTGCATTCCAGTGCTGATGTGTTTGCATGTGTGCAGTAAACTCTTTGTCAGATACCTGCAATGTTACCTAAGTTCCAACATGGTGGCACTCTTAATAAGAGGTAGGTGAATCAATCTATTTAGCGCTAGATAACAAGTGGAGCAGTAATTTATTGTGTGCAAAGCTAGCTCGCGGTAGCAATTAGCGCTTATAAAATTAGCCAGAGATCAGATCTCTGGTTAATTTTATAAATGTCCACCAAATGCCCCCAAAATCAAGTGTAATATACTTTGTTAACAAATAAAGATAACAGCATTTTTATTTTTATTTTTGAAAAAACTGCAAATGCAGTCATGAGGGTTTAAAATTGGCTGGTGTGGGGTATTAGAAAAAAAAAACGGCACTGAAAAGTGCCTGTACATAGTGGTCTATGGGAACTGTGTGTTCCCAGTAAATATATGTATATGCTTATATACATATATATTTATGTGTTAAAAAATACTCATATAAACACATAAATATATATGTATATAGTCTTATATATGTATATTCACAATTTGCTGCAATCACTGCACAACTTAGCCCCTTCGCTGCGCTAGTTCTTATGCCGTATCTCACAACTTGCGGGAACAATTAGCGCCAATAAAATTAACCAGAGATCGAACCTCTGGTTAATTTTATAAATCTAACCCAAATGCCCTCAAAATACTGTCTAGTGTAGTTTATTAAAAAATAAAGATGGCAGCATCTTTATTTTATAATAAAATGACTGCACTGGTATTACAAAGCGATATATAGTGCTCCACTTGTAATCTAGCCCTGAGATTTTATGTGAACTTCGCCATCCTCTCTATTTTCGATATTTGACCTGACTACCACGTCACAGTAAATAAAAATATATCTAATTCTATTATTGTGCATATCTTTGTGTGAATTATTTTTTGATCAAAAAATATTTTAATAGTATGTTTAAAAAAATGCATAATGTAACGACATGAACTTTAAAAATCTTGATATTTTTCTTACACAGCAATAATAAAATTGTAAATCTTACTTCCATACATTTATTTCTGTCAACAAAAATTAATAACAAACAAAGCCTTTTCAATTGACTGTTTTTGATGGAATCTTTTATTTATTTGAGCTTTTTGCTGTGTAATATTTTTGCTTCTCATAGTATGGATTTACCAAATCCATAAATTGGTTCTCAATGGACTTTCTTGACATTTGGGATAAGGAAAGGCTAAGATTACATACCTACAGACTATAAATTGTATCACAGACTTGGTTCATTGAAATTCTTTCTGTTGACATGTAGCCAAACTGTGCAATCTGTTCTCTATTACTGAATACTCTTTTACATTTTTACCAAATAATCTGACACTTATTTTAGTTTGATTAAGAGACTTCCTAAAAAAATTAAATGAAGAATAAATAAATACATAATTTATTATCATCATGTATTTATAAAGCACTGTGTTAATAGGTTATACTTTATAAATAATAAACTATTTTATTATATACAGTACTTTGGTTATTTGATATATATACAGGTATATATATATATTTATATATAATATAAAAATATAATATAAAATCACAATTTTTATTGAACCCAAAACTCATTTATACAGAAAATACAAAATAATTAAGTTATTAAGTTATTGGCAATACTCCGTAGTGACTTATTTCTAAAATCAAACAAAGACTAGGGGCCCATTTATCAAGCTCCGTATGGAGCTTGAAGGGCCGTGTTGCTGGCGAGCCTTCAGAAACACCAGTTATGAAGAAGCGATCTAAAGATCGCTGCTTCATAACCTGTCCGCCTGCTCTGAGGAGGCGGACAGAGATCACATGAAATCAACCCAATTGAATACGATCGATTTGATTGAGACCCCCTGCTAGCGGTCGATGCCACAAATCTGCAGGGGGCGGCGTTGCACCAGCAGTTCACAAGAGCTGTTGGTGCAATGCTGAATGTGGAGAGCATTCAGCGATGTCTGTCGGACATGATCCGCTGATCTAATCATGTCGTACAGACATTTCATAAATTGGCCCCTAGGTGTCCCCAGTCTAGTGAAAAAACCAACCCCAGTATTAGCTATGCAAGATTATGAAAAGCAGTGTGATAAATAGTACAAATGACCCAAGTCTACAAGAGCTTCTGTAACATTACAGTACACAATGACAAAAGGATGTTCCGCAAGGGCTCAATTAATCTAAACAATAAAATAGCACAGTGGGGCATATAGTAAGCAGAGTTGATATTACAGCAATTATGTGAATAGAACCAAAAATATATAAACAAATATATATACGCTGGACACGCCTAATGTGAATATTAACGGTCTTCAATATTATTAAATGGATATAAAACCCCTAATCTTTATATCATGATTCAGATAGAGCATACAATTTTAAACAACTTTCTAATTTACTTTTCTCCAACATAGGTGTGTCCGGTCCACGGCGTCATCCTTACTTGTGGGATATTCTCTTCCCCAACAGGAAATGGCAAAGAGCCCAGCAAAGCTGGTCACATGATCCCTCCTAGGCTCCGCCTACCCCAGTCATTCTCTTTGCCGTTGTACAGGCAACATCTCCACGGAGATGGCTTAGAGTTTTTTAGTGTTTAACTGTAGTTTTTATTATTCAATCAAGAGTTTGTTATTTTAAAATAGTGCTGGTATGTACTATTTACTCAGAAACAGAAAAGAGATGAAGATTTCTGTTTGTATGAGGAAAATGATTTTAGCACCGTAACTAAAATCCATGGCTGTTCCACACAGGACTGTTGAGAGCAATTAACTTCAGTTGGGGGAACAGTGTGCAGTCTCTTACTGCTTGAGGTATGACACATTCTAACAAGACGATGTAATGCTGGAAGCTGTCATTTTCCCTATGGGATCCGGTAAGCCATGTTTATTAAGATAGTAAATAAGGGCTTCACAAGGGCTTATTAAGACTGTAGACTTTTTCTGGGCTAAATCGATTCATTATTAACACATATTTAGCCTTGAGGAATCATTTATTCTGGGTATTTTGATATGATTATATCGGCAGGCACTGTTTTAGACACCTTATTCTTAATCATAGTCAGAGCCTCATTTTCGCGCCGGTATGGCGCACTTGTTTTTGAGGACAGCATGGCATGCAGCTGCATGTGTGTGGAGCTCTGATACATAGAAAAGTCTTTCTGAAGGCATCATTTGGTATCGTATTCCCCTTTGGGCTTGGTTGGGTCTCAGCAAAGCAGATTCCAGGGACTGTAAAGGGGTTAAATATAAAAACGGCTCCGGTTCCGTTATTTTAAGGGTTAAAGCTTCCAAATTTGGTGTGCAATACTTTTAAGGCTTTAAGACACTGTGGTGAAATTTTGGTGAATTTTGAACAATTCCTTCATACTTTTTCGCAATTGCAGTAATAAAGTGTGTTTAGTTTAAAATTTAAAGTGACAGTAACGGTTTTATTTTAAAACGTTTTTTGTGCTTTGTTATCAAGTTTATGCCTGTTTAACATGTCTGAACTACCAGATAGATTGTGTTCTGACTGTGGGGAAACCAAGGTTCCTTCTCATTTAACTATATGTATTTTATGTCATAAAAAAAATTTAGTAAAAATGATGCCCAAGATGATTCCTCAAGTGAGGGGAGTAAGCATGGTACTGCATCATCCCCTCCTTCGTCTACACCAGTCTTGCCCATACAGGAGGCCCCTAGTACATCTAGTGCGCCAATACTCCTTACTATGCAACATTTAACGGCTGTAATGGATAATTCTATCAAAAACATTTTAGCCAATATGCCCACTTATCAGCGAAAGCGCGACTGCTCTGTTTTAGAAAATTCTGTAGAGCATGAGAACGCTGATGATATGGTTTCTGAAGGGCCCCTACACCAGTCTGAGGGGGCCAGGGAGGTTTTGTCTTAGGGAGAAATTTCAGATTCAGGAAACATTTCTCAACAAGCTGAACCTGATGTGATTACTTTTAAATTTAAGTTGGAACATCTCCGCGCTCTGCTTAAGGAGGTGTTATCCAATTTGGATGATTGTGATTATCTGGTCATTCCAGAACCACTATGTAAAATGGAAAAGTTCTTAGAGGCCCCGGGGCCCCCCGAAGCTTTTCCTATATCCAAGCGGGTGGCGTACATTGTTAGTAAAGAATGGGACAGGCCCGGTATTCCTTTAGTACCTCCCCCCATATTTAAAAAATTGTTTTCCTATAGTCGACCCCAGAAAGGACTGATGGCAGACAGTCCCCAAGGTCGAGGGGGCGGTTTCTACTCTACACAAGCGCGCCACTATACCCATAGAAGATAGTTGTGCTTTCCAAGATCCTATGGATAAAAAATTAGAAGGTCTGCTAAAAAAGATGTTTGTTCAGCAAGGTTCCCTTCTACAACCAATTGCATGCATTGTCCCTGTCACTGCAGCCGCGTGTTTCTAGTTTGATGAGCTAGGAAAGGCGATTATTAGTAATTCTTCTTCTTATGAGGAGATTATGGACAGAATTCGTGCTCTTAAATTGGCTAATTCTTTCACCCTAGACGCCACCTTGCAATTGGCTAGGTTAGCGGCGAAAAAATTCTGGGTTTGCTATTGTGGCAGAGCGCTTTGGTTAAAATCTTGGGCAGCGGATGCGTCTTCCAAGAACAAATTGCTTGACATTCCTTTCAAGGGGAAAACACTCTTTGGCCCTGACTTGAAAGAGATTATCTCTGATATCACTGGGGGCAAGGGCCACGCCCTTCCTCAGGATAGGTCTTTTCAAGACCAAAAATAAACCTAAGTTTCGTCCCTTTCGCAGAAACGGATCAGCCCCAAGGGCTACGTCCTCTAAGCAGGAAGGTAATACTTCTCAAGCCAATCCAGCCTGGAGACCTATGCAAGGCTGGAACAAAGGAAAGCAGGCCAGGAAACCTGCCACTGCTACCAAGACAGCATGAAATGCGGGCCCCCGATCCGGGACCGGATCTGGTGGGGGGCAGACTCTCTCTCTTCGCTCAGGCTTGGGCAAGAGATGTTCTGGATCCTTGGGCGCTAGAAATAGTCTCCCAAGGTTATTCTCTGGAGTTCAAGGGGCTTCCTCCAAGGGGGAGGTTCCACAGGTCTCAGTTGTCTTCAGACCACATAAGAAGACAGGCATTCTTACATTGGGTAGAAGACCTGCTAAAAATGGGAGTGATTCATCCTGTTCCATTAGGAGAACAAGGGATGGGGTTCTACTCCAATCTGTTCATAGTTCCCAAAAAAGAGGGAACGTTCAGACCAATCTTAGATCTCAAGATCTTGAACAAGTTTCTCAAGGTTCCATCGTTCAAGATGGAAACCATTCGAACACTTCTTCCTTCCATCCAGGAAGGTCAATTCATGACCAAGGTGGATTTCAAGGATGCGTATCTACATATTCCTATCCACAAGGAACATCATCGGTTCCTAAGGTTTGCATTCCTGGACAAGCATTTCCAGTTCGTGGCGTTTTCTTTCGGATTAGCCACTGCTCCTAGGATTTTCTCATAGGTACTAGGGTCCCTTCTGGCGGTGCTAAGACCAAGGGGCATTGCTGTAGTACCTTACTTGGACGACATTCTGATTCGAGCGTTGTCCCTTCCTCAAGTTAAGGCTCACACGGACATTGTCCTGGCCTTTCTCAGATCTCACGGATGGAAAGTGAACGTGGAAAAGAGTTCTCTATCTCCGTCAACGAGGGTTCCCTTCTTGGGAACTATAATAGACTCCTTAGAAATGAGGATTTTTCTGACAGAAGCCAGAAAAACAAAACTTCTAGACTCTTGTCGGATACTTCATTCCGTTCCTCTTCCTTCCATAGCGCAGTGCATGGAAGTGATAGGTTTGATGGTAGCGGCAATGGACATAGTTCCTTTTGTGCGCATTCATCTAAGACCATTACAACTGTTCATGCTCAGTCAGTGGAATGGGGACTATTCAGACTTGTCTCCGAAGATACAAGTAAATCAGAGGACCAGAGACTCATTCCGTTGGTGGCTGTCCCTGGACAACCTGTCACAAGGGATGACCTTCCGCAGACCAGAGTGGGTCATTGTCACGACCGACGCCAGTCTGATGGGCTGGGGCGCGGTCTGGGGATCCCTGAAAGCTCAGGGTCTTTGGTCTCGGGTAGAATCTCTTCTACCGATAAATATTCTGGAACTGAGAGCGATATTCAATGCTCTCAAAGCTTGGCCTCAGCTAGCGAGGGCCAAGTTCATACATCAACCATCAGGAGGGAACAAGGAGTTCCCTAGCGATGGAAGAAGTGACCAAAATCATTCTATGGGCGGAGTCTCACTCCTGCCACCTGTCTGCTATCCACATCCCAGGAGTGGAAAATTGGGAAGCGGATTTTCTGAGTCGTCAGACATTGCATCCGGGGGAGTGGGAACTCCATCCGGAAATCTTTGCCCAAGTCACTCAACCGTGGGGCATTCCAGACATGGATCTGATGGCCTCTCGTCAGAACTTCAGAGTTCCTTACTACGGGTACAGATCCAGGGATCCCAAGGCGGCTCTAGTGGATGCACTAGTAGCACCTTGGACCTTCAAACTAGCTTATGTGTTCCCGCCGTTTCCTCTCATCCCCAGGCTGGTAGCCAGGATCAATCAGGAGAGGGCGTCGGTGATTTTGATAGCTCCTGCGTGGCCACGCAGGACTTGGTATGCAGATCTGGTGAATATGTCATCGGCTCCACCATGGAAGCTACCTTTGAGACGAGACCTTCTTGTTCTAGGTCCGTTCGACCCACTCCAGCTGACTGCTTGGAGATTGAACGCTTGATCTTATCAAAGCGAGGGTTCTCGGATTCTGTTATTAATACTCTTGTTCAGGCCTGAAAGCCTGTAACCAGAAAAATTACCACATAATTTGGTATATCTGTTGGTGTGAATCTGCAGGATTCCCTTGGGACAAGGTTAAGATTCCTAAGAGTCTATCCTTCCTTCGAGAAGGATTGGAAAAAGGATTATCTGCAAGTTCCTTGATGGGACAGATTTCTGCCTTGTCTGTGTTACTTCACAAAAAGCTGGCAGCTGTGCCAGATGTTCTAGCCTTTGTTCAGGCTCTGGTTAGAATCAAGCCTGTTTACAAAATTTTGACTCCTCCTTGGAGTCTCAACCTAGTTCTTTCAGTTCTTCAGGGGGTTCCGTTTGAACCCTTACATTCCGTTGATATTAAGTTATTATCTTGGAAAGTTTTGTTTTTGGTTGCAATTTCTTCTGCTAGAAGAGTTTCAGAATTATCTGCTCTGCAGTGTTCTTCTCCTTATCTGGTGTTCCATGCAGATAAGGTGGTTTTGCGTACTAAACCTGGTTTTCTTCCAAAAGTTGTTTCTAACAAAAACATTAACCAGGAGATAGTTGTGCCTTCTTTGTGTCCTAATCCAGTTTCAAAGAAGGAACGTTTGTTGCACAACTTGGATGTAGTTCGTGCTCTCAAATTTTACTTAGCAGCTACTAAGGATTTCAGACAAACTTCGTCTTTGTTTGTTGTTTATTCTGGTAAACGGAGAGGTCAAAAAAGCAACTTCTACCTCTCTCTCCTTCTGGATTAAAAGCATTATCCGATTGGCTTATGAGACTGCCGGACGGCAGCCTCCTGAAAGAATCACAGCTCACTCCACTAGGGTTGTGGCTTCCACATGGGCCTTCAAGAACGAGGCTTCTGTTGATCAGATATATAAGGCAGCGACTTGGTCTTCACTGCACACTTTTTCTAAATTTTACAAATTTGATACTTTTGCTTCTTCTGAGGCTATTTTTGGGAGAAAGGTTTTGCAAGCCGTGGTGCCTTCCATTTAGGTGACCTGATTTGCTCCCTCCCTTCATCCGTGTCCTAAAGCTTTGGTATTGGTTCCCACAAGTAAGGATGACGCCGTGGACCGGACACACCTATGTTGGAGAAAACAGAATTTATGTTTACCTGATAAATTACTTTCTCCAACGGTGTGTCCGGTCCACGGCCCGCCCTGGTTTTTTTAATCAGGTCTGATAATTTATTTTCTTTAACTACAGTCACCACGGTAACATATGGTTTCTCCTATGCAAATATTCCTCCTTAACGTCGGTCGAATGACTGGGGTAGGCGGAGCCTAGGAGGGATCATGTGACCAGCTTTGCTGGGCTCTTTGCCATTTCCTGTTGGGGAAGAGAATATCCCACAAGTAAGGATGACGCCGTGGACCGGACACACCGTTGGAGAAAGTAATTTATCAGGTAAACATAAATTCTGTTTTATTTGTTTTCTTAGTATCTTTTGTTGAAAAGCAGGGGTGTATACTTAGGAGCCGGCCCATTTCTGTAGCACTATATGGCATCAGTTTTGCAAGAATGTATCCATTTGCCAGAGCACTAGATGGCAGCATTATTTTCTTCCATGTAGTGCTCCAGATGCCTACCTAGGTATCTCTTTAACATAGAATATGTACCAGGAGTTAAAAACTTTAGGTTATGAAGCAGCGATCTTCTAATTACCAAAAAGCGATGCCAAAGCCATATATGGCTGCTATTTCTGAACAAAGGGGATCCCAGAGAAGGATTTACAACCATTTGTGCCATAATTGCACAAGCTGTTTGTAAATGATTTCAGTGAAAAACCTAAAATTGTGAAAAATTTAAAGTTTTTTTTAATTTGATCGCATTTGGCGGTGAAATGGTGGCATGAAATATACCAAAATGTGCCTAGATCAATACTTGGGGTTGTCTACTACACTAAAGATAAAATTAACCCTACAAGCTCCCTAATTAACCCCTTAACTGCTGGGCATAATACACTTGTGGTGCGCAGTGGCATTTAGCGAACTTCTAATTACCAAAAAGCAACGCCAAAGCCATATTTCTGCTATTTCTGAACAAAGGGGATCCCAGAGAAGAATTTACAACCATTTATGCCATAATTGCATAAGTTGTTTGTAAATAATTTCAGTGAGAAACCGAAAGTTTGGCGGTGAAATGGTGGTATGAAATATACCAAAATTGGCCTAGATCAATACTTTGGGATGTCTACTAAAAAAAATATATACATGTCAAGGGATATTCAGGGATTCCTGAAAGATATTAGTGTTCTAATGTAACTAGCGCTAATTTTGGAAAAAAATGGTTTGGAAATAGCAAAGTGCTACTTGTATTTATGGCCCTATAACTTACATAAAAAGCAAAGAACATGTAAACATTGGGTATTTCTAAACTCAGGACAAAATTTGGAAACTATTTAGCATGGGTGTTTTTTGGTGGTTGTAGATATGTAACAGATTTTGGGGGTCAAAGTTAGAAAAAGTGTGTTTTTTTCCATTTTTCCTCATATTTTATATTTTTTTTTATAGTAAATTATAAGATATGATGAAAATAATGGTATCTTTAGAAAGTCCATTTAAAGGCGAAAAAAACGGTATATAATATGTGTGGGTACAGTAAATGAGTAAGAAGAAAATTACAGCTAAACACAAACACCGCAAAAATGTAAAAATAGCCTTGGTCCCAAACGGACAGAAAATGGAAAAGTGCTGTGGTCATTAAGGGGTTAAAACCTCACTTTTGCTGGATTTATTTCACTGTTTTTAACTCCTGGTACATCCCTTTAAAACCTCACTTTTGCTGGATTTATTTCACTGTTTTTAACTCCTGGTACGTCCCTTTAAAACCTTACTTTTGCTGGATTTATTTCACTTTTTTAACTCCTGGTACATCCCTTTAAAATCTCACTTTTGCTGGATTTATTTCACTGTTTTTAACTCCTGGTACGTTCCTTTAACCCACTGTCTACTCCTATAATCTGCTCTTATCCTGTCCCCAGCATGTGCATTGCTTTATTATCTAACTTTGCTTAACAAATTAATTAATTAATCCCCACCCAATTTCCTTTCTTGAATCTATCCCTCTGATCTTGTAATTCATACAGGCCCATTTATCAAGCTCCCTATGGAGCTTGAAGGGCCGTGTTTCTGGCGAGTCTTCAGACTCGCCAGAAACACAAGTTATGAAGCAGCGGTCTAAAGACCGCTGCTTCATAACCCTGTCCGCCTGCTCTGAGCAGGCGGACAGGAATCGCCGGAAATCAACCCGATCGAATACGATCGGGTTGATTGACAACTCCCTGCTGGCGGCCGATTGGCTGCGAGTCAGCAGGGGGCGGCGTTGCACCAGCAGCTCTTGTGAGCTGCTGGTGCAATGTTAAATGCGGAGAGCGTATTGCTCTACGCATTTAGCGAGGTCTTGCGGACCTGATCCGCAGTGTCAGATCAGGTCCGCAAGCCCTTTGATAAATGGGCCCCTTAGTCTTCTCACCTGGGTGTAACTTATCTCCCTGTCTCCAATCAATTAAACTCAGCTGTCTGCGGTAGCCTTATACATTTAAGACCAGTTAGGGGAGAGCGTAAGCTGGGGCCTGAGCGTTTGCAGAGTATTCCATCTCTCTAATCTCCCATCTGTCTAAGGACCATCTTTAAGTGGCAGCACTGAGAATTAGACAAGAAATAAACAAGATTTGAAGAAGATTTGAGGCAAGCTAAATATTTCCATTCAAAAACAATCTTTTGCACTTAACATTCTGCTATGTTTTCAGGAATGCTTTTCATTTTAACAGTCTCATGCTTATTCCACGGGCAAGCTCACATGCTCATACCTTACCCTTCTCCACATGCAGTTTATATTGGCCCCTCTCTCCTTTCTTCTCCATACCTTAGCTCTCACGAACTACTTTCTATTTTAAAATCTATATCAATGAACTGCACCACCTCACAGAAATACCCCCACTGCTATAAATCTCATTCTCACCTACTCTTACTTTCCATGTTGCTGCTATTAGCATCAGACAACATCTCTCCAAATCCTGGGCCCACCCTCATTCCCACCATTACCCAATCATGCACTCCTTATCAAACTTTAATAAAAGCAACACACATAACCTCATTTCCATCCAATGCATCCCATACACACACACTCCTTTTGCCTGCGCACTATGGAACTCTCGCTCTGTCTGCAACAAACTTACAGACATTCAGGACCTGTTTATATCAAATGCTTTCACCCTTTTAGCAATTTATGAAACCTGGCTATCTCCTTCTGACACCGTTTCCATTGCTGCTCTCACACATGGTGGTCTTCACTTTAGCCATACCCCAAGGCCATGTGAGAAGCGTGGCGGCGGTGTTGGGATCCTGCTCTCCCCCTCCTGCACTTATCAATACCTACCTCCAATTCCATATCTCTCCTTCTTTGAAGTCCACTGTATTCACCTATTCTTCCCCCTCTCCCTCAAAGTGGCAGTCATATATCGCCCTCCTGAACCAACCTCCCATTTCCTTGACAACTTCACCACCTGACTTCCTCACTTTCTCTCTTCAAATATACCAACCCTAATTCTTGGATACTTCAACATTCCCATTGACAACCTATCTGCCCCTGCTGCCTCTAAACTTCTTTCACTCACATCCTTCTTCGGTCTCTCACAATCCACCCTATTCCTGACTCACCGTGATGGATACTCTGGTATTTTCCTACCTCTGCTCTATATCTGACAGCACCTGTCGCCCTTTTCCCATTTCAGACCATCACCTGGTCACCTATGATATTAATGCAACAGCTAAACCCACTTCTCCATCTCGCCCCCACACCTGTAGAAATACATATGCTCTGGATCCGCTCCAATTTACAAAAATCATTAAAATTCACCTCCCTCACACTTCCACTATAACTTGCCCTGATCTCACTACAACCCACTATAACAAAACTCTCTCCTCTGCATTAGACACACTTGCCCCTCCCCAGCTGCGCAAAAAACCACGCCGTCAGTTACAGCCCTGGCATGCTCAGCAAACATGCTATTTGCAAAAATTCTCCCTTACTGCGGAGCGTGTCTGGAGGAAAACTCAATCTGAACCTGATTTTATACACTATAAGTTCATTCTTCGTTCATAATCAATTCTGCCCTTCACTTAGCCAAGCAAACCTACTTCTCTTCTCTCATATCTACTCTTTCCTCAAACCCTAAATGACTCTTCTCTACCTTTAACTCTCTCCTCTACCCACCTGCTACACCCCCCCCCCCCATCTGTCTTAAGTGCTCAAGACCTGGCAGACTACATTTTAAACAAAACACATACTATCCGAAGCAACATCCCAACGCCAACCTGCAATATTATATAACAGGCCAGGTTACTACATCTGCCATCCAGAAACTGAGAATGAAGTTTCTTCCTTACTATCTTCCTCACGCCACACTACCTGCCCACTTGACCCTATCCCTTCCCATCTAATACCCTCCCTGTCTTCCACCCTCACTCCTGCTCTTACTCACATCTTCAACCTATCCCTCTCTACTGGCTCAGTCCCATCTTCTTTCAAACACAAAAGTCACTCCCATACTCAAAAAACCCTCTCTCTACCTCAATTCTCCTGAAAGTTAGCGTCCCATACCACTGCTTCCACTAATATCAAAACTCCTTGAAAAACAGAATTTATGTTTACCTGATAAATTACTTTCTCCAACGGTGTGTCCGGTCCACGACGTCATCCTTACTTGTGGGATATTCTCCTCCCCAACAGGAAATGGCAAAGAGCCCAGCAAAGCTGGCCATATAGTCCCTCCCAGGCTCCGCCTACCCCAGTCATTCGACCGACGGACAGGAGGAAATATATATAGGAGAAACCATATGGTAACGTGGTGACTGTAGTTTGAGAAAATAATTCCTCAGACCTGATTAAAAAACCAGGGCGGGCCGTGGACCGGACACACCGTTGGAGAAAGTAATTTATCAGGTAAACATAAATTCTGTTTTCTCCAACATAGGTGTGTCCAGTCCACGACGTCATCCTTACTTGTGGGAACCAATACCAAAGCTTTAGGACACGGATGAAGGGAGGGAGCAAATCAGGTCACCTAAACGGAAGGCACCACGGCTTGCAAAACCTTTCTCCCAAAAATAGCCTCCGAAGAAGCAAAAGTATAAAATTTGTAAAATTTGGCAAAAGAGTGCAGTGAAGACCAAGTCGCTGCCTTACATATCTGGTCAACAGGAGCCTCGTTCTTGAAGGCCCATGTGGAAGCCACAGCCCTAGTGGAGTGAGCTGTCCGGCAGTCTCAAAAGCCAATCTGATAATGCTTTTAAGCCAAAAGGAAAGAGAGGTAGAAGTTGCTTTTTTACCTCTCCTTTTACCAGAATAAACAACAAACAAGGAAGATGTTTGTCTGAAATCTTTTGTAGCCTCTAAATAGAATTTTAGAGCACGGACTACGTCCAAATTGTGTAACAAACGTTCCTTCTTTGAAACTGGATTCGGTCATAAAGAAGGTACAACTATCTCCTGGTTAATATTTTTGTTGGAAACAACCTTCGGAAGAAAACCAGGCTCAGTACGCAAAACCACCTTATCTGCATGGACCAGATAGGGCGGAGAACACTGCAGAGCAGATAACTCAGAAACTCTTCTAGCAGAAGAAATTGCAACCAAAAACAAAACTTTCCACGATAATAACTTAATATCTACGGAATGTAAGGGTTCAAACGGAACCCCTTGAAGAACTGAAAGAACTAGATTAAGACTCCAGGGAGGAGTCAAAGGTCTGTAAACAGGCTTGATTCTAACCAGAGCCTGAACAAACGCTTAAACGTCTGGCACAGCTGCCAGCCCTTTGTGAAGTAAAACAGATAAAGCAGAGATCTGTCCCTTCAGAGAACTTGCAGAAAATCCTTTCTCCAAACCTTCTTGTAGAAAGGAAAGAATCTTAGGAATTTTTATCTTGTTCCATGGGAATCCTTTAGAATCACACCAACAGATATATATTTTCCATATTTTATGGTAAATTTTTCTAGTTACAGGCTTTCTAGCCTGAATAAGAGTATCTATTACAGAATCTGAAAACCCACGCTTTGAAAGAATCAAGCGTTCAATCTCCAAGCAGTCGGTTGGAGGGAAATCAGATTCGGATGTTCGAATGGACCCTGAACAAGAAGGTCCTGTCTCAAAGGTAGCTTCCATGGTGGAGCCGATGACATATTCACCAGGTCTGCATACCAAGTCCTGCGCGGCCACGCAGGAACCATCAAGATCACCGAATCCCTCTCCTGATTGATCCTGGCTACCAGCCTGGGAATGAGAGGAAACGGTGGGAATACATAAGCTAGGTTGAAGATCCAAGGTGCTACTATTGTATCCACTAGAGTCGCCTTGGGATCCCTGGATTTGGACCCGTAACCAGGGACCTTGAAGTTCTAACGAGAGGCCATCAGATCCATGTCTGGAATGCCCCATAATTGAGTTATTTGGGCAAAGATTTCCGGATGGAGTTCCCACTCCCCCGGATGCTCCTCCATCACCAGGGAACTCCTTGTTCCCCCCTGATGGTTGATATATGCAACATTCGTCAAGTTGTCTGATTGACACCTTATGAATTTGGCCTTTGCTAGTCGAGGCCAAGCCTTGAGAGCATTGAATATCGCTCTCAGTTCCAGAATGTTTATCGGGAGAAGAGAGTCTTCCCGAGACCATAGACCCTGAGCTTTCAGGGGTTCCCAGACCGCGCCCCAGCCCACCAGACTGGCGTCGGTCGTGACAATGACCCACTCTGGCCTGTGGAAGCTCATTCCCTGTGACAGGTTGTCCAGGGTCAGCCACCAACGGAGCGAATCTCTGGTCCTTTGATCTACTTGGATCGTCGGAGACAAGTCTGTATAATCCCCATTCCACTGTCTGAGCATGCACAGTTGTAATGGTCTTAGATGAATTCGTGCAAAAGGAACTATGTCCATTGCCGCAACCATCAAACCTATTACTTCCATGCACTG
This sequence comes from Bombina bombina, assembly GCF_027579735.1. NCBI lineage: Eukaryota > Metazoa > Chordata > Amphibia > Anura > Bombinatoridae > Bombina > Bombina bombina. The sequence goes on from NC_069503.1 coordinate 261,851,994, forward strand.
CACTATGGAATGAAGAAGAACAGAATGAAGTACCTGACAAGAGCTTAGAAGTTTGATTTTCTGGCCTCTGTCAGAAAAATCTTCATTTCTAAGGAAACTATTATTGTTCCCAAGAAGGGAACTCTTGTTGACGGGGACAGAGAACTTTTTTTTTTTTTTCTATGTTCACTTTCCACCTGTGAGATCTGAGAAAGGCTAGGACAATGTCCGTATGAGCCCTTGCTTTTGACAGAGACGACACTTGAATCAGGATGTCGTCCAAGTAAGGTACTACTGCAATGCCCCTTGGTCTTAGCACCGCTAGAAGGGACCCTAGTACCTTTGTGAAAATCCTTGGAGCAGTGGCTAATCCGAATGGAAGTGCCACAAACTGGTAATGCTTGTCCAGAAAGGCGAACCTTAGGAACCAAAGATGTTCCTTGTGGATAGGAATATGTAGGTACGCATCCTTTAAATCCACCGTGGTCATGAATTGACCTTCCTGGATGGTAGGAAGGATCGTTCGAATGGTTTCCATATTGAACGATGAAACCCTTAGAAACTTGTTTAGAATCTTGAGATCTAAAATTGGTCTGAATGTTCCCTCTTTTTTGGGAACTGTGAACAGGTTGGAGTAAAACCCCATCCCTTGTTCTCCTAATGGAACAGGATGAATCACTCCCATTCTTGACAGGTCTTCTACACAATGTAAGAATGCCTGTCTTTTTATTTGGTTCGAAGATAATTGAGACCTGTGGAACCTTCCTCTTGGGGGTAGTTCCCTGAATTCCAGGAGATAACCTTGAGAAACTATTTCTAGCGCCCAAGGATCCTGAATATCTCTTGCCCAAGCCTGAGCAAAGAGAGAAAGTCTGCCCCCCACCAGATCCGGTCCCGGATCGGGGGCCAACACTTCATGCTGTTTTGGTAGCAGTGGCAGGTTTCTTGGCCTGCTTACCCTTGTTCCAGCCTTGCATCGGTCTCCAGGCTGGCTTGGTTTAAGAAGTATTACCCTCTTACTTAGAGGGTGTAGAATTTGAGGCTGGTCCGTTTCTGCGAAAGGGACGAAAATTTGGCTTATTTTTAGCCTTAAAAGACCTATCCTGAGGAAGGGCGTGGCCCTTTCCCCCAGTGATGTCTGAAATAATCTCTTTCAAGTCAGGGCCAAACAGTGTTTTACCCTTGAAAGGGATGTTAAGCAATTTGGTCTTGGAGGACACATCCGCTGACCAAGACTTTAGCCAAAGCGCTCTGCGTGCCACGATAGCAAACCCTGAATTATTCGCCGCTAATCTAGCTAATTGCAAAGCGGCATCTAAAATAAAAGAGTTAGCCAATTTAAGTGCTTGAACTCTGTCCATAACCTCCTCATACGAAGATTCTTTATTGAGCGACTTTTCTAGTTCTTCGAACCAGAAACACGCAGCTGTAGTGACAGGAACAATGCATGAAATTGGTTGTAGAAGGTAACCTTGCTGAACAAACATCATTTTAAGCAAACCCTCTAACTTTTTATCCATAGGATCTTGAAAACACAACTATCTTCTATAGGAATAGTAGTGCGTTTGTTTAGATTAGAAACCGCCCCCTCGACCTTGGGGACTGTCTGCCATAAGTCCTTTCTGGGGTCGACTATAGGAAATAATTTCTTAAATATAGGGGGAGGAACGAAAGGTATGCCGGGCCTTTCCCACTCCTTATTTACTATGTCCGCCACCCGCTTGGGTATAGGAAAAGCATCAGGGGACACCGGAACCTCTAGGATGTCCATCTTACATAATTTCTTTGGAATGACCAAATTGTCACAATCATCCAGAGTAGATAATACCTCCTTAAGTAGTGCGTGGAGATGTTCTAATTTAAATTTAAATGTTACAACATCAGGTTCAGCTTGTTGAGAAATTTTCCCTGAATCTGAAATTTCTCCCTCAGACAAAACCTCCCTCCTGGCCCCTTCAGATTGGTGTGAGGGCATGTCAGAACAGTTATCCTCAGCGTCTCTTGCTCTTCAATGTTTAAAACAGAGCAATCGCGCTTTCTCTGATAAGTAGGCATTTTGGATAAAATGTTTGCAATAGAATTATCCATTACAGCCGTTAATTGTTGCATGGTAATAAGTATTGGCGCACTAGATGTACTAGGGGCCTCTTGTGTGGGCAAAACTGGTGTAGACACAGAAGGGGATGATGCAGTACCATGCTTACTCCCCTCATTTGAGGAATCATCATGGGCAATATCATTATCTATGGCATTATTGTCCCTACTTTGTTTGGACACTATGACACAATTATCACATATATTTAAATGAGGAGAAACCTTGGCTTTCATACATATAGAACATCGTTATCTGATGGTTCAGACATGTTAAACAGGCTTAAACTTGTCAACAAAGCACAAAAAACGTTTTACAATAAAACCGTTACTGTCACTTTAAATTTTAAACTCAACACACTTTATTACTGAATATGTGAAAAAGTATGAAGGAATTGTTCAAAATACACCAAAATTTCACCACAGTATCTTAAAACCTTAAAAGTATTGCACACCAAATTTGAAAGCTTTAACCCTTAAAATAACGGAACCGGAGCCGTTTTTACATTTAACCCCTATACAGTCACAGGAATCTGCTTTGCTGAGACCCAACCAAGCCCAGAGGGGAATACGATACCAAATGATGCCTTCTATAAGCTTTTTCAGTGGTTCTTAGCTCCTCACACATGCATCTGCATGCCTTGCTTTCCAAAAACAACTGCGCATTAGTGGCGCGAAAATGAGGCTCTGCCTATGACTAGAAAAGGCCCCCAGTGAAAAAGGTGTCCAATACAGTGCCTGCCGTTTTTTTAAAACAATCCCCAAGATTATAATAACTATTAATAGTTATAATCTGCCAAATATGCTTAGTAAAGTAATCGTTTTAGCCCAGAAAAATGTCTACCAGTTTTTTAAGCCCTAATGAAGCCCTTTATTCTTATACTAAACTAAGAAAATGGCTTACCGGTTCCCATAGGGAAAATGACAGCTTCCAGCATTACCAAGTCTTGTTAGAAATGTGTCATACCTCAAGCAGCAAAAGTCTGCTCACTGTTTCCCCCAACTGAAGTTAATTCATCTCAACAGTCCTGTGTGGAAACAGCCATCGATTTTAGTAACGGTTGCTAAAATCATTTTCCTCTTACAAACAGAAATCTTCATCTCTTTTCTGTTTCAGAGTAAATAGTACATACCAGCACTATTTTAAAATAACAAACTCTTGATTGAAGAATAAAACTACATTTAAACACCAAAAAAACTCTTAGCCATCTCCGTGGAGATGTTGCCTGTGCAACAGCAAAGAGAATGACTGGGGTAGGCGGAGCCTGGGAGGGACTATATGGCCAGCTTTGCTGGGCTCTTTGCCATTTCCTGTTGGGGAGGAGAATATCCCACAAGTAAGGATGACGTCGTGGACCGGACACACCTATGTTGGAGAAAACTAGTTTACAATCGCCTAACCCTCTTCCTGTCCACCAACTCTTTGCTTGACCCCCTGCAATCTGGATTCCACCCCAAACACTCAACTGAGACTGCCCTTACCACAGTTACTAACGATCTTCTCTCTGCTAAAAAATATTGGCCACTACTCTATACTCATCTTACTTGACCTCTCAGCTGCCTTTGACACAGTAGATCACCCCCTCCTCCTGCACACCCTTAGCTCTTTTGGCCTCTGTAAAACTGCTCTTTCCTGGATTCACTCCTATCTTTCTCACAGGTCTCTTTCTGTGTCATTTGCTGGCGACTCCTCCTCTCCTATGCCTCTGTCTGTTGGAGTACCTCAAGAATCTGTTCTGGGTCCTCTACTCTTCTCCATCTATACTTCTTCGCTGGGTAAACTTATCAACAGTTATGGCTTCAAATATCACCTCTATGCTGATGACACCCAGATCTACCTTTCCACCCCTGTTCTCTCTCCATCTGTCCTTTCTCATGTCAGCGACTGCTTATCTGGTATTTCTTCCTGGATGACCTCTCACCACCTAAAGATTAACATGTCCAAGACTGAGCTCCTTCTTATCCCCCCCCCCTCAACCTCTACGCCAACTTCTGACTTCTCTATCCCTGTTGATGGCATCACCATTTCCCCATTGCCCCAAGTCCGCTGCCTCGGAGTTACACTTGACTCAAATCTATCCTTCGTCCCCCATATCCAAACGCTTTCTACATCCTGCCGCAACCATCTACGTAATATTTCCAAGATTAGCGCTTTTCTGACACCACAAAGCAAATAATCCACTCCCTTGTTATTTCCCGACTTGACTACTGCAACAACCTACTCGCTGGTCTTCCTCTTTCCCGCCTCTCTCCCCTTCAATCCATCTTAAGTGCCTCGGCCAGCCTGATCCACCTTTCCCATCGCTCTGTATCTGCTGCACCTCTCTGCAAGTCCCTTCATTGGCTCCCCATTCACAGCAGAATTAAATTAAAAAATCTCACCCTTACATACAAAGCTCTCACCAACGCCGCTCCCCTCTACCTATCTTCTCCAATACACAAGTATACTCCAGCCCGCCACTAAGATCCAACAATGACCTGCTCTTTGCATCCACGACTATCACCTCCTGTCATGCTAGACTGCAGGACTTCTGTTGTGCAGCAACTACCCTCTGGAACACTCTCCCTTGTGCTGTCAGGCTTTGCCCTAATCTTTCTTCCTTTAAATGTTCCCTGAAGACTTTTCTGTTCAGAGAAGCCTACCACCCAACTAAATAATAAACATTTCCCTCACCTAACTCTGCATTAACATCTTTCTCAATCTTGCAGTCCTCATCTCCTGTTTCTCAACCTCCTACCCTTCTAGATTGTAAATTCCCACGGGAATAGGGCCCTCAATCCCTCCTGTATGCGTTTGAAAAGTCTTGTACTGTTTTATTTATATGAATTGTATCCATGGACAGTGCTGAGGAATATGTTGGCGCTTCATAAATTAACTATAATAATGATAATATTGCCAACTAATTCCTGCTCCGAAAAATAAACAACATTTCCACTATGTATAATAATGTGCTAGAGCCTCTCAACACCATTAAATAAATTAATCAGTTATGCATAAATTATGGTTTTCTTTCATACAAGTGGTTAAAGTCCACAAACTATCACTCTAGGGAACTAATACCCAAGCTCTGGAGTCCACGAGTAATAACAAAGGGAGGGATTTAAAAAAAAAAAAAAAAATTCACAGAAAACAAATCCACAACCACAATAAATTTCTTATTTTTAATGCACTTAAAATAAGTAAAAAGGCAAAACAATCAGACAACTGCCTGATGAAACTTTCTACCAAAGGCTGCTTCAGAAGAAGCAAAAACATTGATGCCTTGCACTTTTGATCAACTGAAGTTGTTTTTTTAAAACACCCAAGAAGTGACAACTGACCTAGTAGAATGAGCAGTAATCCGCTGCAGTGGAGGCTGACCTGGCTCAAAAGAAGCTTTGTGAATCAAAAGTTTTAACCAAGAGGCAAGAGAAATAGCAGAAGCCTTTTTACCTTCCCTAGGGCAAAAAAAAAAAAAAGAACAAACTAGAAGTTTGTCTAAAATCCTTAGTAGCGTCAACATAATATTTTAATGCCCCAACAACATTCAGAGTATGCAAAGATCTTTCAGAAGCAATATTAGGATTAGAACACAAAGAAGGGACAACAATCTGCCAAAGTTGTCTGAAGAAAGAACCTTAGGCAAAAAATTAAGCTACATCAGTAGAACAGCCTTATCCTGATGAAAAATCAGATAAGAAGGCCCACATGAAAGATCAGACAATTCAGAAACTCTTTTAGCAATAGATATAGCCAAAAGAAACAACACTTACCAATAAAGCAGTTAAATGTCCAATTTATGAATAGGTTCAAAAGGAGGATCATTTAAAACCCTTAACACTAGGTTAAGATTCCATGGAGGAGAAATGGGCTTGAAAAAATGTTTAATATGAACCAAAGCCTGAACAAAACAATGAACATCAAGAATATTAGCAATCTTTCTGTGGAACAAAACAAACAGCACAAAACTGCAATTTCAGTGAACTGGCAAATGTAGACCATCCTGCAAATTCCTGAAACAAGGCCAGGAAAAAACATGAAATTTATACCAAGAAATAAAGTCCTTCCAGACCTTGTGATAGATCTTCCTAGTTACAGGTTTATGAGACAAAATAAGTTTCATCCACAGAATCAGAGAAACCCCTTTGTCTCAGAACTAAGCGTTCAATCTCCATGCCATCAGGTTTAGAGACTTGAGATCCGGATGGAAAAAAAAGGACCTTGGGACAAAAGGTCTGATCAAAGTGGAAGAGGCCAACTGCACATCTGAACCAAATCCATATACCAAATCCTGCGAGGCCAAGCTGGGGCAATCAGGATTACAAATGACTTCTCTTGCGTTATCTCGGAAATCACTCTGGGAAGAAGAACCAGAGGAGGTAGATGAGCAGGCTGGTACGACCAAGGAACTACTAGATTATCCACTAACTTTGCCCGAGGATCCCTGGACCTCGCAAAGTACCTCGGAAGTTTGTTATTCAAACGAGAGGCCATGAGATCTATTTCTTGGAGACCCCAAAGATCCACAATCTGATTGAACACATCTAGGTGAAGAGACCACTCCCCTGGAGGTAGAGACTAACGACTCAGAACATCTGGTTCCCAATTGTTTAATCCTGGGATGTGAATTGAAGAGACTAGACAAGAGACATGGTTGATATAAGCTACTGCTGTGACATTGTCTAAAAAGAGATGAGACTCCCTTTTCAACAGAGGCCATACTTGAAAGGCCCTGAAAATTGCATGAAGTTCTAGAACATTGATTGGTAACCTCGCCTCCAGAAGATTACAAACCCCCTGTGCTGTCAGAGACCCCCAGACAGCTCCCCAACTTGAAAGACTTGCATCTGCATTGATCACAGTCCAGGGACCTTCTTGCTCATCCTACCTAAACAATACACTGATGATCCTACCAACAAGTTAGAGACTAAGTTCCAAATATATCTTTTGGGACGGCTGAGTATAATAACCATACCATTGATGAAGCATACAAAGCTGAAAACAAGCAAAAGGAATTGCATCTGAGGCTGCAATAATGAGGCCTAGTACTTTCATACACAGAGCCACTGAATGAAACAGACTAAAGGTTTAAAAAAGCTCACACCAATCTTAACCGTCTCTGCTCTGTTAGTGAAAGACTCATGGATACCGAGTCAATTTGGAAACCCAAGAAAGTTACCTTTGTCTGAGGAAAGAAACTCTTTGGAAAATTGATCCTCCAACCATGCTTTTGAAGAAACAAGAGTTGGTTGGTGTGAAACTCTGCTAAAGGAAAAGACTGAGCTTAAACCAAAAAATCATCCAGTTAAGGAAACACTGCAATACCCTGAGTTCTGATCACAGACAAAAGAGCACCCAGAACCTTTGTAAATATTCTTAGAGATGTAGCCAAACCAAATGGTAGAGCAAAAAAATGAAAATTCTTGTCCAGAAATGCAAACCTTAAAAAATGGAAATGTTCTGTAAGAAATAAAATCCCACCCACTATTCCTGCAAAGTAACTGGAACAATCACTCCCATATCTTCCAGATCTGAGACAGATTGAAGAAAAGCTTGACATTTTACAGGATTCCTTGAAACATTGGACAGAAAAACCTTCTTCTGGGATCCTGTTTGATATACCTAACAAACAATATTCCGAAGCCAGGGATCTGGAAGAGACCAAAACAAAACACCTGAAAGAGGCTTAATCTGCCCCCTACCAGAACTTCTGGATCGGGGGATGCACCTTCACAAGGTTTTTAAAGTAGGGGAATATTTCTTACCCTGCTTTGACTTGTTCCAGCTAGCAGTAGGTCTTCAGACTGAACTAGAGGAACATTGCTTCTGAGCAGAGGAATCAGTTTTCTGTTCCTTATTCTGACAAAAGGAACAAAAAGGATTGGAAGCCATGGCTTTCCCTCTAGACTTTGTCTTGAGGAAGAAAAGCCCCTTTACCTCCAGTAATAGTTGAAATAATAGAATCTAAATCAGAACCAAATGGCTTCTATCCCTGAAAGGAAAGAGACCATTTAGATTTAGACACAATATCAGCAGACCAGGATTTAAGCCACAGAGCCCTCTTGGTAATAATTGCTAATGACATGCTTTTTACAATAAAGGGACAGACAACTCAATTTTTTTTATTGTTTAAAAAGATAGATAATCCCTTTATTACCCATTCCCCAGTTTTACACAGCAAACATGGTTATATTAATACACTTTTTACTTCTGTGATTACCTATTTTCTGAGCATCTTCTGACGGCCCCCTGATCAGATGACTTTGAATTTATTATCTATTGACTTGCATTTAAGCCAATTAGTATTGTGTTGTTAGAATCAACGGGCATCAGCACAATGTTATCTATATGGCTCACATGAACTAGCTTCCCCTGTTGTGAAAAGCAAATACAAAAGCATGTGATCATGGGGCTGTCTTTAGGGACTTAGAAACAGAAATTTAGAGGTTTAAATGTTATAAAGTATGTTAATATAACCACGTTGGTTGTGCAAAGCTGGGGAATGGGTAGTAAAGGCATTATCGATCTTTTTAAGAAATAACAAGTTTTGTGTTGATTGTCCCTTTAATCTTCATAATATCAAAACACAGCACCACAAATAAAAGAATTGGCACTCTGAAGTAAAACCAATGGATTTGCACAATTAGGGTAATCAGAATACTGCTCTGAAAGACTAGACAAGTAGAAGCAGAAGCTACCTCAGCAATAGAAATAGATGGTTTAAAATATAACCAGCATGTAAAAAGACCCTTCTGTGAAAAGATTCTAGTTTTCGGTCTAAAGGATCATTAAAAGAAGTACCGTCTTCCAAAGGGATAGTAGTACATTTAGCCATAATGAAAATGGCCCCATCCACCTTGGGGAAAGTTGCCTATAAATCTAAATAAGCAGCAGGTAAAATGATATAACCTTAGGGAGAATAACAACAGTCCTAAAAACTGAATTTAAACAATTACAAGGTTTATCATTATAAATCTTTAACCCATAAAGTAACTAGGACCTCTTTTTTTTAATTTAAAGTTCAACAAATATGTTTAACTTTAAATGAAAAAGAGGAAATAGGTTAAACTTCAGGGGCCCCATCCGATATGCAGCGTCGTCTGCAGAAGCCAGCGACGCCAGATTTTGCACGGGTTTGGTATCACATATACGGCGTAACATAGAAGTTACGCTCGTATATTTCTGCCTTCGCCCATAGTTTTTTGGCCCATAGACTGACATACAATATCCAATATACAGCGTAAGGACTTACGTGGCAAAAATGGAGAAATCTTACTCCATTTTCACCTCGCCACAAAATGCAGGCATAGCACCGTAACTCCCTAAAATGCCTGCAAAATAAAAGCTAACACCTAACGCATGCGCAATGTCTATCTACCTGTCAACCACAATCCCCCACCCCAATACCTAATAAAGTGTTTAACCCCTAAACCGCCGCTCCCGTACCCTGCCGCCACCTACATTAAATGTATTACCCCCTAATCTGACCCCCCTACACCGCCGCCACCTATATTAAATATATTACCCCCTAATCTGACCCCCCTACACCGCCGCCACCTATATTAAATATATTACCCCCTAATCTGACCCCCCTACACCGCCGCCACCTATATTAAATATATTACCCCCTAATCTGACCCCCCTACACTGCCGCCACCTATATTAAATATATTACCCCCTAAACCTAAGTCTAACCCTAACACCCCCTAACTTAATTATTATTTAAATAAATCTAAATAATATTAATATTATTAACTAAATTATTCCTATTTAAAACTAAATACTTACCTATAAAATAAACCCTAAGATAGCTACAATATAATTAATAATTACATTGTAGCTATTTTAGGGTTTATATTTATTTTAAAGGTAACTTTGTATTTATTTTAACTAGTTACAATAGCTATTAAATAGTTAATAACTATTTAATAGCTACCTAGTTAAAATAATTACTAAATTACCTGTAAAATAAATCCTAACCTAAGTTACAAATACACCTAACACTACACTATCAATCAATTCATTAAATAAACTACAATTATCTAAACTAAAATACAATTAAATAAACTAAACTATATTACAAAAACAAACACTAAATTACAAAAAATAAAAAAATATTACAAGAAGTTTAATCTAATTACACCTAATCTAAGCCCCCTAATAAAATAAAAAGCCCCCCAAAATAATAAAATTTCCTTACCCTAAACTAAATTACAAATAGCCCTTAAAAGGGCCTTTTGCGGGGCATTGCCCCAAAGTAATCAGCTCTATTACCAGCCCTTAAAAGGGCCTTTTGCGGGGCATTGCCCCAAAGTAATCAGCTCTTTTACCTGTAAAAAAAAAAGAAACCCCCCCCATTATAACCCACCACCCACACACCCCTACTCTAAAACCCACCCGATCCCCCTTTAAAAAAACCTAAGTCTAACCCCCAAGTGGTCCTTACCTGCCCTGAAGACCGGCGGAGAAGGTCCTGTTTCAGGCGGTGAAGTCTTCTTTCAAGCGGCGACCTCTTCTTCTTCCAGGAATCAGCCAGTGCGGAGGAGTTCAAGACCGATAACTGCAGAGCTGAAGATCGTTGACGCTGGAACTGAAGACCGCGGAGCCATGGAGCGTGGAGGATCCTCTTCATACGATCTCCACCGTACACTGAATAGGAATTCAAGGTACGCAATTAAAAATGGCGTCCCTTGAATTCCTATTGGCTGATTTGAGCCTTCAAATTCAAATCAGCCAATCGGATGATAGCTAATGTAATTCTATTGGCTGATTTGAATAGCCAATAGAATAAGAGCTACTGACATTCTATTGGCTATTCAAATCACCCAATAGAAATTTTTTTATTTTTTTTATTAGGGGGCTTAGATTAGGTGTAATTAAATTAATAAAACTTTTTTATTTTTTTTAATTTAGTGGGGTTTTTTTGTAATATAGTTTCGTTTATTTAATTGTATTTTAGTTTTGATAATTGTAGTTTATTTAATTAATGTATTGATAGTGTAGTGTTAGGTGTATTTGTAACTTAGGTTAGGATTTATTTTACAGGTAATTTAGTAATTATTTTAACTAGGTAGCTATTAAATAGTTATTAACTATTTAATAGCTATTGTACCTAATTAAAATAAATACAAGGTTACCTGTAAAATAAATATAAACCCTAAAATATCAAAAATGTAATTATTAACCCCTTAATGACCACAGCACTTTTCCATTTTCTGTCCGTTTGGGACCAAGGATATTTTTACATTTTTGCGGTGTTTGTGTTTAGCTGTAATTTCCCTCTTACTCATTTACTGTACCCACACATATTATATACCGTTTTTCTCGCCATTAAATTAACTTTCTAAAAATACCATTATTTTCATCATATCTTATAATTTACTATAAAAAAAATTATAAAATATGAGGAAAAAATGGAAAAAAACACACTTTTTTAACTTTGACCCCCAAAATCTTACACATCTACAACCACCAAAAAGAAAACATGCTAAATAGTTTCTAAATTTTGTCCTGAGTTTAGAAATACCTAATATTTACATTTTCTTTGCTTTTTTTGAAAGCTATAGGGCCATAAATACAAGTAGCATTTTGCTATTTCCAAACTACTTTTTTTCAAAATTAGCGCTAGTTACATTGGAACACTAATATCTTTCAGGAATCCCTGAATATCAATTGACATGTATATATTTTTTTTTAGAAGACATCCCAAAGTATTGATCTAGGCCAATTTTGGTATATTTCATGCCACCATTTCACCGCCAAATGCGATCAAATACAAAAAATCGTTCACTTTTTCACAAATTTTTTCACAAACTTTCGGTTTCTCACTGAAATTATTTACAAACAGCTTGTGCAATTATGGCACAAATGGTTATAAATGCTTCTCTGGGATCCCCTTAGTTCAGAAATAGCAGACATATATGGCTTTGGCATTGCTTTTTGGTAATTAGAAGGCCGCTAAATGCCGCTGCGCACCACACGTGTATTATGCCCAGCAGTGCAGGGGTTAATTAGGGAGCTTGTAGGGAGCTTGTATGGTTAATTTTAGCTTCAGTGTAGTGTAGTAGACAACCCAAAGTATTGATCTAGGCCCATTTTGGTATATTTCATGCCACCATTTCACCGCCAAATGCGATCAAATAAAAAAAAAACGTAAAATTTTTCACAATTTTAGGTTTCTCACTGAAATCATTTACAAACAGCTTGTGCAATTATGGCACAAATTGTTGTAAATGCTTCTCTGGGATCCCCTTTGTTCAGAAATAGCAGATATATATGACTTTGGCGTTGCTTTCTGGTAATTAGAAGGCCGCAAAATGCTGCTGCGCATCACACGTGTATTATGGCTAGCAGTGAAGGGGTTAATTAGGAAGTTTGAGGGAGCTTGCAGGGTTAATTTTAGCTTTAGTGTAGAGATCAGCCTCCCACCTGACACATCAGACCCCCTGATCCCTCCCAAACAGCTCCCTTCCCTCCCCCACCCCACAATTGTCCACGCCATCTTAAGTACTGGCAGAAAGTCTGCCAGTACTAAAATAAAAGCTTTTTGGGGGGTTTAGGTTTTTAAAAAAAAAAAAAAAAAAAAAATTCTTCTGCTGTGTAGGACCCCCCTTAGCCTCCAACCTCCCTGATCCCCCCCCCCAAAACAGCTCTGTAACCTTCCCTATCTGCCTTATTGGGGGCCATCTTGGGTACTGGCAGCTGTCTGCCAGTACCCAGCTTGCACAAAAAAGGGCTTTTTTTTTTTTTTTCTTAGGTTTTTTTTTTCTGTAGTGTAGCTTCCCCAAACACCCCCCACCCCCCCACCACCTCATTGATCGTATTTTTTTTTTTTACTTTTTTTAACTGATTGCCTTTTTCTGTAGTGTAGTGGTTCCCACCCGCTCCCTCCCCGTGCACGCGCCCGCCCCCGCCCTCCCGTGCGCGCCCCCGGGCATCCCCGCCCACGATCCCGCCCCCCTCCACATCTCCAGGGCCATCGATGGCCGCCACCCGCCTCCCGGTACTGCTCCCACCCACCAACGAAGGAAGCCACCGATCTCCGGTGCAGAGAGGGCCACAGAGTGGCTCTCTCTGCATCGGATGGCTTCAAAAGGTTATTGCAGGATGCCTCCATATCAAGGCATCACTGCAATAACCGGAAAGCAGCTGGAAGCAAACAGGATCGCTTCCAGCTGCTTTCCACACCGAGGACGTGCAGGGTACGTCCTCAGGCGTTAACTGCCTTTTTTTTGAGGACGTACCCTGCACGTCCTCGGTCGTTAAGGGGTTAATTATATTGTAGCTATCTTAGGGTTTATTTTATAGGTAAGTATTTAGTTTTTAATATAGGTGACGGCGGTGTAGGAGGGTTAGATTAGGGGGTAATATATTTAATATAGGTGGCGGGGGTGTAGGGGGGTCAGATTAGGGGTTATACATTTAATATAGGTGGCGGCGGGGTCCAGTAGCGTCGGTTTAGGGGTTAATACTAGGATAGGTTTATTGCGGTGTGGGCTTTGGCGGTTTAGGGGTTAATAATTAGGCTTATTGCGTTGTGGGGGGTTGACGGTCTAGGGGTTAATACATTTATTGTTAGGAGAGGGAGGATTGCGGATAGAGGGGTATACGTGTCGGGCTATTTTTGGGAGGCGTGTTAGACAGTTACGGGAGATTTAAAAGTTTAGTTAGTTTTTTTAGGTGCCGGCAGTTTCTAAAGTGCGGTAAGTCACTGGCGACTCCAGAAATTTCTACTTACACTTATTTCTGGACATCGCTAGTTTGTCCGACTTACGGCACTTTAGCAACTGCCGGCGGGGTATATTGGATACCCCGATGTGCGAGGTGAAACTACGGGCAGCGCGGGTTAGCTCGCTTGCGCCAAAAAGTAAGCCGTATATCGGATCGCCCCCCCAGATGAGGAATCCTCAATCCCAGAGGAAACTTCCCCCTCTGCAGAAAACAGACCTTTTACTCTTATTTGTAGGTGGGAGAGCAGTCAACGCTTCAGAAACTGCAGCCTTGATAAAATGTTTTCATGGCAGGAGGCACTACATCAGCATAAACTGGCAATGGACAGAGTAGGTGCATTAGTACCCAAAGAAACAACATTAGATTGATCAGTTTGCATTAACAAATCTAAACATGAGCCACCTAAATGACCTTAAGAAGACACTTCAGATTCTTACAATAAGCACACCTAATAATGGTAGAAAGGCATTCAGGAGACTAATTTTCTTGGATAGATTTAGGGACAGAATCCTGCTCCTCCATTAAAAAAATATGTCAAAGAAATGCAATAAACACAATTAAACCCCCTAAAAAAGCTCTTGAGGAATGGAGACCATTTACCCACTCCTAAGCAACTTTAACAGGAACAATGAACGCTAAGATGAAAGAAAAAAACAGGAGAAAAAAAGAAAATTTATGCTTACCTGATAAATGTATTTCTTCTTAGACACGATGAGTCCACGGATCATCTTCATTATTTATGGGATATTCACCTCCTGGTCAGCAGGAGGCGGCAAAGAGCACCACAGCAGAGCTGGTAAATAGCTCCTCCCTTCCCTCCCACTCCAGTCATTCGACCGAAGTTAGAGAAAGGAAAAGCCAAGGTGCAGAGGTCTACACAACAAAAGGGTGAGCGCTAATACATAGCTAGTGATAACCTCAATGATATATAAGCATGTAAATACAATTAGAATTCAAACTCCAAAGGTATCAATCAGCACCTGAACCACTTGCACGCCACACAGGGGTACCACCAAGCCCTACCAAATGTAGTGAAAGTCCAAAGAGTATGGCAGCAATAAGTGGTTTTTAAATGGTCTTTATTGGAGCACAACAAACAAAGTAGCAGCGACGTTTCGGGAGCTTCCCCCCTTTGTCAAGCATAAAAAATTGTGGTAACAAGGATCTTAATATACCCACCCCCACCAGGGGGCAGCAGAGAACAATTTCCTCTTATACAAGGTATAATTTAACCCATTCACTTCTTTAGGATAATGCAAAAGATTACCACATAAATATACTATAAAGATACAAATTAAAATTAAAATGTTTCTATATACATTCAATATATCTAATCAAAAAATTGATACAATATTAAACTATATACAGAGCAAGGACAAATTCTTTAGGCTCAGGACTAATCATTGTTGGAGTTAAGGACAATTCATAAGGCAAGAACGCCAGCACAGAAAATTTCAAACCCAATTATATTATTATAGGAACACTGACAAGTCCCAATCTTTATTAAGACCCACAGGTTGAAGGGTATGCAATTCAAATATCCAGAATCTCTCCCTCTGATGAAGCAGTAGCTCCGTATTACCTCCTCTCCTAGGGTTGGGAACAAAATCAATTACTTGAAAGCGAAGTTGGTTGATGGCATGCCCTACTTGATTAAAGTGACAGGCTATGGGGGACTTTTCATTCTTTGTCCTAATAGAGCTCTTATGCTCGACTATTCTATCCCTAATGGATCTACTGGTCTCTCCCACATAGCTCCGCCCACAAGGACACTTAATTAAATAGATTACAAATTTTGAGTGACAGGTATAGAAGTTCTTAATCTAGTATTTTTTGCCTGAGCTGGGATGGTAAAAAACAGATCCTTTAATCATGTTACCACAACATGAACATCCCAGGCATGGAAAACAACCCCTATTCCTGTCAGTCAAATATCTTTGGCCATCCCTGATCTTTGAAGAACCAATATCTGCCCTAATCAGTTTCTGTTGCAAATTATAGCCTCTTTACAGGCTGGTATTGGATTCCCTACAAACTCAGAAATATTAGGATAGCATTTGGACAACAAAGGCCAATGCTTCCTAATAATATCATTAATCCTGTAGCTATGACAATTGAAATCTGACACAAAAACCATTCTCTTAGACTCACCCCCTTACTTTTTTTTTTGGGGGGGGGGTTGGGTCTCTATTAGGACAAAGAATGAAAAGTCCCCCATAGCCTGTCACTTTAATCAAGTAGGGCATGCCATCAACCAACTTCGCTTTCAAGTAATTGATTTTGTTCCCAACCCTAGGAGAGGAGGTAATAGGGAGCTACTGCTTCATCAGACAATGATTAGTCCTGAGCATAAAGAATTTGTCCTTGCTGTGTATATAGTTTAATATTGTATCATTTTTTTGATTAGACATATTGAATGTATATAGAAACATTTTAATTTTAATTTGTATCTTTATAGTATATTTATGTGGTAATCTTTTGCAATATCCTAAAGAAGTGAATGGGTTAAATTATACCTTGTATAAGAGGAAATTGTTCTCTGCTGCCCCCTGGTGGGGGTGGGTATATTAAGATGCTTGTTACCACAATTTGTTATGCTTGACAAAGGGAGGAAGCTCCCGAAACGTTGCTGCTACTTTGTTTGTTGTGCTCCAATAAAGACCATTTAAAAACCACTTATTGCTGCCATACTCTTTGGACTTTCAATACAATTAGAATTGCCAGCAATTTGGCATGTTAAAGGAAAGTTCAATTTCAGATAAAGAAGTGTATCTTTCTTCCCAACGATGGCAGCCTCCTCCTCGCCAACAATGGTCCAGAGATGCTATATAAAAGACAAAACAAAGCGGCGCCTCATGTGTAGTATCATCAAATAAGCATAAAGCCACATAAAAAAGCCAAATGGGTACTCACAAGGCTCTGGAGCACACCTATGTGCTTGTAGGGACAGGCTGCAGATTTGATTAGGTGTGACAGCTCACCCACAGAGGATATCAGTCATTAACTGTAGTAGGAAAATAAAACACAGGAAAAGCACCAAATTGTGCAGATCACAAAGGATATGGTGTTTGACTTAGCACAAAGAAAGATTGGGTACTCACATATTAGATGAGCACACTTATGTGCTAGTAGGAGCAAGCTGGCATATTATGGTAAGGTGTGTCAGCTCACCACCAAGGGACTTTTCCTTAGGATGCAATATCCAAAAGTGGCAGACTTCAGTGTGTTAGGTTCCACTCCAAGCAGGTGCCGGCAGGTAAAATCACTCACAAGAGAATTTTTTAAAAATTAAAAAGTTCTATTTATTAAAAACAAATTAAAATACATATACAAAGTAGTGAACTAGGGGCATACAGTCAAGCCCCCTGTAAATGCAACGCGTTTCTCGGCTCATACGCCGTTTCCTCAGGCATATTTTTTACCCTGCTACTGTCCTGCTTTATATACCTACTATCTATTGGTAACCTTCAACACCTGACTGTTTCAGTGTTTATTTGCAAAGGTATCAGTCTAGTGTGTTAAAATAAAACAAAGGTATAAAGTGAAAATCTATACAGCAATTCATATCCACCTAATAATTCTAAACAATAATCTCTTAACATGTGGAAACAATGTAATCATGAATATAAAACATTCTTTCACATTCATATTACACAATGTATGATATATTCACAGCATTTTTCCTACCATATACAGTTCATCATCAACAACATATTCCAAATTATTTTATATTTCAACATTTGTAAATTGTAATTCATAATGTATATCCCCAAAATTTTATATGATGTTCGTTTATTTGCTTGTATGTTAGTTTATTTCAACTGTCATTTGTTTGCACATTATGCATCGTTTAACAGACCTGGGACACACCCCTTGAAGAGTCTGCTGAATGTTGTTTGTCTCAAGGGGAGAGGTATAAAGGAAACATTTTATAATGTTATGTTTTATTTTCCTCTAAAGGGACACCATAGTGCACAAGGAAAATGCTCTAAAGTGTTAGTGGGCTGTTGCTTATATATATCTCTATGTGTAACCCCTGCAGAGGAGTTCAACAAATAGTAATCTCCAGCACAGTAATGCATGACTGGGAGCTAGCATAAAGTGAGCCAATGGCAAGAGGCATCTATGTGCAACCACCAATCAGAAGCTAACTCACAGTATTGCACAGCCGCTGCTGAACCTACCTAGGTATGCCCTTCAACCAGATGTCAAGTGAACAAAGTAAACTAGATAAAAAATAAATATATAAACTGCATGCTCTGTCTTACCCCAACATTTTATTTTGGCTTTCATGTCCCTTTAGTTTTACTTTCCTCATAATCCATATTAAAGGGACATGAAGCCTCAAATATTTATTTCATGATTCAGATTGAGCTTCTCACTGAAAATGTGCTACTGGAAATCAGTCATATCTTTTACTAGAAGCTTTTTTGCTAAGGGAGGTATATTGCAAAATGCTATTAAATTTTAAAGGTCTTTAAACAGAGAGCAGTTCAGAGATACACACATTGAAAATCCTGGTGGAATCAATATTCCTGGTTTCCTTTGCTCTGACCAATTAGGCTCAGATTTAAAGGGACAGTGTACCTGAATTTGTCTATTGTTTCAAAAGACAGACAATCACTACATTACCGATGCCCCAGTCCTGCACAACCAACACTTTTATATCAAACTTATGTTCTGACCTAATAACCAATTTGTAGAATAATACTTAAAGGGACATTAAACACTTTGAGATGGTAATATAAAATGATAAATTGTAAATAATAAAACAACTCTGCAATATACTTTCATTATTTATTTTGTCCTGTTTGCCTGTAATTCCATTCTGAAATTGTGAACTTTTCAGTTCCTGTTAGAAATGGAAGTGCAGAACACTGTTACATCCAGCACAACCATTGGCTGCACACTCTAGTGACCTATTTATAACTGACCCTAATTGGCCACAGCAGAGAAGGTAACACAAGTTACAACATGGCAGCTCCCAGTGTTTTATAGACACTAAAACTTTACACTTATTTTGTCACTTTTTAAACAACTAATGAAACTTTAAAAAATACATCTACATGTTAGTCATGGACTAATCTTTTCTTTGAATGCATCATTCCATCTAGCATGTATTTAGTGTTTAATGTCCCTTTAAGGAGTCTAGATATAAAGGTTATTTAAATCCAAGAGTTTATAATTATCATGAATTATTATTTGTCATAACTATATTTATCTATGCCTCAATGAACTATCTAAATATGCATTAAGGTTACCTATAATGGACAATAAATCTTATACTAAAAATTGCTATGGTATAAATAAAATTGATATGACCAAAAGATCAATGAGTAAAAATATTATGCATCACAATGTACCCCTATATTTAATGAAGCAATAGGTATTGGGACCTTCTATAATAACCACTGATATAAGTGTAAAAAATAAATATAAATAAATAAATGATACGTCCTGTAAACATCTAAATCACTATAATAAACAACTCCAAAATAAAGTGTACTTGACATAACATAATAGTGATTAAATCTAGTGTAGAAGCATCTAAAAGTGCTATATAAAAAATATAGACAGATGAGTGAACTGTCCTATAGTGGTGAATGATAATCATTCTTGTACTGTGTATACTATGTAAGTAGTGTTTTGATGTATAACAAAAAATTCTATATTATGTGTAATGCTTATAGCAACTAATAAAATTAACCTATGTGATACAACTAGGAATATTTTAGTGCCTATTCATCAATAAGTATATTCTAAACATGTGAGTGACAAAAGAGTCATTGCAAACTATTCTAAGTAGTAATATATAACAAAAACCTATCTCAATTAATTACCATATCAGAAAGCATCTAGATCGATTACTTCATTTAAACCAGAGGGATACAATGTTTTGAATCTGTAAATCCAAAATGTCTCTCTCTGGCGTAACCGAGTGTATCTATTCACACCCGCTCTGGGGGCAATGTATTCCAGAGGGGTAATTTGATATGTTTGGTGGTCACCATTGTGTTGGACTGTGCTGTGTCTTGATATATTATGTTAAACGATGCATAATGTGCAAACAAATGACAGTTGAAATAAACTAACATACAAGCAAATAAACTAACATCATATAAAATTTTGGGGATATACATTATGAATTACAATTTACAAATGTTGAAATATAAAATTATTTGGAATATGTTGTTGATTGATGAACTGTATATGGTAGGAAAAATGCTGTGAATATATCATACATTGTATAATATGAATGTGAAAGAATGTTTTATATTCATGATTACATTGTTTCCACATGTTTAGAGATTATTGTGCGGGTATGAATTGCTGTATAGATTTTCACTTTATACCTTTGTTTTATTTTAACACACTAGACTGATACCTTTGCAAATAAACACTGAAACAGTCTGGTGTTGAAGGTTACCAATAGATAGTAGGTATATAAAGCAGGACAGTAGCAGGGTAAAAAATATGCCGGAGGAAACGGCGCATGAGCCGAGAAACGCATTGCATTTACAGGGGGCTTGACTGTATGCCCCTAGTTCACTCCTTTGTATATGTATTTTAATTTGTTTTTAATAAATAAAACTTTTTAATTTTTAAAAAATTCTCTTGTGAGTGATTTTACCTGCCTGCACCTGCTTGGAGTGGAACCTAACACACTGAAGTCTGCCACTTTTGGATATTGCATCCTAAGGAAAAGTCCCTTGGTGGTGAGCTGACACACCTTACCATAATATGCCAGCTTGCTCCTACTAGCACATAAGTGTGCTCATCTAATATGTGAGTACCCAATCTTTCTTTGTGCTAAGTCAAACACCATATCCTTTGTGATCTGCACAATTTGGTGCTTTTCCTGTGTTTTATTTTCCTACTACAGTTAATGACTTATCCTCTGTGGGTGAGCTGTCACACCTGATAAAATCTGCAGCCTGTCCCTACAAGCACATAGGTGTGCTCCAGAGCCTTGTGAGTACCCATTTGGCTTTTTCTGTGGCTTTATGCTAATTTGATGATCCTACACATGAGGCGCCCCTTTGTTTTGTCTTTTATATAGCAAGGTGCAGCAGTGACTGAAGTTTACAATAAATAACATCCTGTCTTAAAAGGACAGGGCGGGTCGTGGACTCATTGTGTCTAAGAAGAAATACATTTATCAGGTAAGCATAAATTTTATTTTCTTCTTAAAGACACGATGAGTCCACGGATCATCTTCATTACTTATGGGATCCAATACCCAAGCTAGAGTACACGGATGATACGGGAGGGACAAGACAGGATACCTAAACGGAAGGCACCACTGCATGAAGAACCTTTCTCCCAAGAACAGCCTCAGCCGAGGCAAAAGTATCAAATTTGTAAAACCCTGTAGAAGTGTGAAGAGAAGACCAAGTTGCAGTCTTTGCAAATCTGGTCCACAGAAGCTTCATTTTTGAATGCCCATGAGGAAGCAACAGTTCTAGTAGAATGAGCCGCAATCCTTACAGAAGGATGCTGTCTAGCAGACTCGTATGCCAAGCGTATAATACGCTTCAGCCAAAAAGAAAGAAAAACAGGCATAGCTTTCTGTCTCTTATGTTTGCCTGAAAATCCCTCAAGCAAAGAGGAAAACTGGCAAAAGTCCTTGGTCGTCTGTAAATAAAACTTTAAAGCATGAACTACATCCAAATTGCGTAAGAGCCTCTCGTTCTTAGAAGAAAGATTAGGACACAAGGAAGGTACAACAATCTCCTGATTAATGTTTTGAACAGAAACAACCTAGGGGAGAAATCCAAATTTTGTACGTAAGAGCCTTATCCGCATGAAAAATAAGGTAAGGGGGCTCACATTGTAACGCTGAAAGCTCAGACACTCTGCGAGCAGAAGTAAATCACTACCAGAAATAAAACCTCCCAAGATAACAACTTGATATCTAAGGAATGCATAAGTTCAAACGGAACCCCTTGAATAACCTAGAGAACTAAATTAATACTCCATGGAGGAGTAACTGGTCTAAACATAGGCCTAATGTTTATAAGCCTTTCTCCAATCCTTCCTGGAGAGAAGATAAAATTCTAGGAATCCTAAATCTACTCCAGCAGGCCCATTTATCAAGCTCCGTATGGAGCTTGAAGGGCCGTGTTTCTGGCGAGTCTTCAGACTCGCCAGAAACACAACTTATGAAGCAGCGGTCTAAAGACCGCTGCTCCATAACCCTGTCCGCCTGCTCTGAACAGGCGGACAGGAATCGCCAGACATCAACCCGATCGAATACGATCGGGTTGATTGACAGCTCCCTGCTGGCGGCCGATTGGCCGCGAGTCAGCAGGGGGCGGCGTTGCACCAGCAGCTCTTGTGAGCTGCTGGTGCAATGTTAAATGCGGAGAGCGTATTGCTCTCCGCATTTAGCGAGGTCTTGCGGACCTGATCCGCAGTGTCGGATCAGGTCCGCAAGCCCTTTGATAAATGGGCCTGCAGGAGTAGCCCTTGGATTCGCACCGAAAAAGGAATTGACTCCAAGTCCTAAGATAAATCTTTCTAGTGACAGGCTCACAAGCCTGAATCAAAGTGTCTACGACTGAGTCCAAAAAGCTTTGCTTGGCTAGAAAAAGTCGTTCAATCTCCAAGCAGTCAACTTCAAAGAAAGGTCCTATTGGAACAGAAGCCTCCAAGGAGGTAGAGTCAACATCTCTACCAGGTCTGCATACCAGAACCTGCGAGGCCAGGCTGGATCTATGAGAACCACTGAAGCCCTTTCCTGTTTGATCCGGGCAAATGGAGGAAAAAGATATGCTAGATTGAAAGACCAAGGGACTGCCAGAACATCTATCAGAGCCGCCTGTGGATCTCTGGATCTTGACCCGTACCTCAGAAGTTTGGCATTCTGCCTGGATGCCATGAGATCCAACTCCGGCTGACTCCATTTGAGGATCAGACTGGAGAACACATCTGGATGAAGTTCTCACTCCCCCGGATAAAAGGTCTGTCTGCTCAGAATATCCGCCTCCCAGTTGTCTACTCCTGGGATATGAATTGCCGACAGCCAACAAGAATGGGTCTCCGCCCACTGAACTATTTTGGAGACCTCTGCCAGCGCCAAATAACTTCTTGCTCCTCCTTGAAGATTGATGTAGGCAACTGACGTTATGTTTTCCATCTGGAACCTGATAAACTGAACCGAAGCCAGCTGAGGCCAGGCCAGAAGAGCATTGTAGATCGCTCTTAGTTCTAGAATGTTTATGGGTAACAAAGTCTCTGTCCGAGACCATATCCCCTGAGCCCTCAGGGAGCCCCAAACTGCTCCCCACCCCAGAAGGCTGGCATCTGTTGTCACAATCTCCCAGGAAGGTCTGTGAAAAACACGTTCCCTGGGAAAGAAGATCTAGAGACAACCACCCAGAAGAGACTCCCTTGTCTCCTGTGCCAATAGAAATCGAGGGAACAAGTCCCAATAATTTCCGTTGTATTGTTTGAGCATGTCCAACTGCAGAGCTCTGAGATGAAAGCGAGCAAACGGGACGATGTCCATCACCGCTACCATCAGACCTATTAACGCCAAGCACTGAGCCACTGAAAGGCGAGAAGAAGATTGCAGAGCTAGGCAAGAAAAGATAATCTTTAATTTCCTGACTACTGTCAAAAAAAAACCAAGAGTCTATGATGGTCCCTAGAAAGGTCACTCTTGTATGAGGAATTAAAGAGCTCTCCTCTAGAATAACCTTCCACCCGTGTGACCTAAGGAAAGTCACTACCAATTTCGTGTGAGAATTTGCTAGCTGAAAAGACGGTGCCTGAACTAGAATGTCATCCAGATACAATGCCACCGCAAGCAGAGACCCCAGAACCTTTGTGAAGATTCTGGGAGCCGTGGCAAGACCGAAAGTAAGAGCCACAAACTGAAAATGTTTGTCTAGAAAGGTAAACCTTTAGAACTTGCGATGATCCCTGTGAATGGAAACATGCAGGTACGCGTCCATTAAAACTACTGTTGTCATAAATTGACCCTCTTGGATCAAGGGAAGAATGGAACGAATAGTTTCCATCTAGAAGGACGGTACACTAATACATTTTTTTTAGACTCTTGAGATCTAAAAAAGTGGTCTGAAGGTTCCCTCTCAATTTGGTAACCCCACACCTTTGGACTGGAACAATCACTCCCAGGTCTGAGAGGTCTCCTACATAGTGTAAGAATGCCTCTCCTCTTGTCTTATCTGCAGATAATCTTGAAAACAGAACCTGCCTCTGGGAGAAAAACTTCACTTTTTTTTGTTGTTGTTGAAATTCTTTAAATTTCAAAAGAGATTATTCCCAACAAGCTTAGACATAGAGCATACATATGAAGAACAAGGCTCTAACCATAAGGCTCTGTGAGCTGGAACAGAGAAACTTGAAACCCAAGCTCCAAGTTTGATAACTTGAAAGGAAAGAAATTAGTCCCTTTGCTTTTAACCTATCCTGGATTTTATCCAGGGAAGTTTCTGACTTAGAAGCCTCAGGCCATTAAGCCGTCACGCTAGTGACGGTAGCAAAGTACACAGCTGGATGCTATTGTAAACCCTGGTGTACATCCCTTCTTATCTTTTATCCATAGGACCTTTGAAAACCAAACTACCCTCTAAGGAATATTTTCCCAGACTCCCTAGCCGAGTCGGCTATGGGGAACATGTTTTTAAATATAGGGAATGATGACTCTTCCATTCCTTATAACTTACTGGACGCACAAGGATAGATAATGCCAGTAGAGTCGGAGTCGCCCAGAGTAGCTAAAACATCCTAAAGTAACGAATGGAGATGTTCAATCTAAAAAACTAAAAGAAAAACAATCTCAGGATCAAATAAATATAATATTCATCTGAGTCTGAGAATTCTCTCTCAGATAATCCCAAAGTATCTTCCTCTTTCAGTTAACAGGGAAGAACCATTCGGAATAGCTATTACTGAATCAATCACTCAAATGATTAAACAATAATTCCTCTAGTAATGTTTTTCTACCACGCGGGAAAAACATAGAAATCAAGAAATGTAGAGTAACTCCGGGTGGAGTGTGAGAGGAAACGCAGGACACCCATTAACATTTTATGAGACACTATAGGAGAAATTTGTGGCCAGATTGACCATGTCAGCAGACTCCTAAACAACAAAAGCCTGAGGAGTAGGTTCAGAAAAAGAGAAAATCTGTTAATAAAAATTAACACATAAAAAAACGTTACTGTCTCTTTAAATTTAAAAAAGTAACTATTTTTTGTGTGTTCCATCCTAACACAAGGGATGAGTTAAACAAACAAACAGTTGAAATTTCTTAAATAAAATTAACAGATAAACATTCCTGTCACTTTAAATTTTAAAAGGAATTTCTTATTTCTGTGCGCAGAAACAAGCAAATTAGCATGTCAATATTGCTGTCCATAGACATCATCGTGACATTAAGGAAACTATGTCTTGTGCCGATTCCAGATTGTAAATAGCAAAGAACCGCAGAGCACTGCATGTGAGATAAAGAAATAAATGTTTAATCACCCTGCCTCACATATAGCAAGAAAATAAAATAAAAAGATCTTCACCAATTGTAAATAAAATCAACATATGGCAAGTGGTACTGTCCCTTTAAATGTTAAAAGGAAAACACATCTTTATCATTATAAATATGTCAAACATTGTAGATGTATTATGAACCCTTCATCTATACCCCCAGTTTGAGCCCAGCTGAAGTGGTAGACAACCTGCCTACACGAAAATTGCCTCATTGTAGCGCTACCCAGAGCACAATTATTTAGACAAAAATTTTCCCCACATCTTCCAATAACCATAAGTGGCCAGAAGAAAGAGTCTCTCTACACGGCGTTATCCTCCAGTCCTAGCGCAAATTCCACTGACAGGAGGGAGGAGAGAAGCCTTGGCGCTGTTTTACAACTCCGCCCCTCATGGGTGTCATCCAAGTTACCTCCCGGTCGCCATAGTTTCTTGAGTAAAGGCGCCGGGAGTAAAATGCTAAAAACTGCAAACCTAAGTTAAAGGATGTGACACCGCACATACACTGGTAGCCCATAAGAATAAAGGCAAAAAAGTATCTCCCGGTCGCCATTTACACCCCCAGGATCAAACAAACAGACTGATTAGCAACATGTGATTAAGTTGCTCAGTCCTTTAGTGTCCGGATTATTATATCTGTGCCCAACAGTGTATTAGGGTCTGAGTAAAAACGCAATGCAAGCTCAAATATAAATGCAAACAGAAATACTGTCTCTTTCACCCAGGCAGCCCTATTATTAGCCAGGGGAAAGAAAGACAAGTCATTGCCTGCATCTTAACTGCCTAAATATCCCCTGCTAAATCAAGGGGAGTCTAAAGTCAAGTTAATTGAGGCTTTCAAATGGAAATTTAAGAAAGTGCCCAAACCTTCTCTGAGATCTTTGCCCCCAGAAAAAAAGATTAGCACTTTTCTCATGTTCTGCCTGGCAGCAAGGCAGTTCCAGGTTTAAGAGGTCCTCTCCCTCCCATGGACCTGGCAAGAAAACAAAAGTCCTGAGTAAAATGCTTCAGGTTTTCTTAGTCAGGGCAGCATAAATGTATGGGAGGCGCAGTGAGAATTATGTCCCACAAGTTCCCATTGCTTTAAGCCACCAAAAGCTCTACTGTAGAGACTGATATGGACTACGGCTACACCCCAGAACAAAGTAGCACTCTCTGGCACTTCTTTAAAAATAATAAACTCTTGATTGAAGAATCTAAACTAACACCTCCCTTTACCTGCTCCTATCACTAACGTAGGCAAAGAGAATGACTAGAGTGGGAGGGAAGGGAGGAGCTATTTAGCAGCTCTGATGTGGTGCTCTTTCCCTCCTCCTGCTGACCAGGAAGTGAATATCCCATAAGTAATGAAGATGATCCGTGGACTCATCGTGTCTGTAAGAAGAAAAACCATTATCTCCGAACACGCGGCAAACAACGGACAACTAAAAAGGAGATTGTGCGCCCCCCAAACCCGGCATGCGCATAGCCGAAAAAATGTGCGCTAACCCAACGTGCGTAAACCAATGAGCAGAAAGACTAAAGTAAGTAGGGCTAACCTGACAGGCAAAACTGAGCGCGCAAAAAAAGCTGCTGCATGCAAAAGCAAGGGAATAGTGAAAAGGATCTATCTAGGGCCATATATAAACTTTTTATAATAAAAAGTGCCCATAACATAGCTATATAAAAGTGTCTAAATGTTAAAAATAAAGACACTTACAAATATACACTAGTCCACTAGCAATCAAGTAGCAGAGAACCAAACCAGTGCTGTAACATATCAGGAGAGGCTATGGAATATGAGTATATAGAAGATCCACAAAGGGAGGTATAAGACATGTCCCTGCAGCCAATTATAGGTTTATGAAAGAATTTCCACGAGGTTTAACAAATAATAACCATACCCTAAATACATCCCTCTGAGGGTAAACTGAGCCTCAACATAGACTGAAAACCTCTTTCTCTGAAGAATCATATGCACATCTCTATTCTTCAACCACCTCCAGAGGGGTTTTATAGAGCTGTTGGAGCTTGGGAATGTTTGCCTCCTCCTAGGAGTAGAGAAGAGTATTTCCCAAGAGTAAGGATCATGGACTCTCACCACCTGTATGAAAGAAAAAACCCACAAATCAACTTTTTGATTTAATAAACATTTTAATTTGTATAGTCTAACTATATTTTTGTCTGCATAGTCTCTCTCTCTCTCTCTCTCTATATATATATATATATATATATATATATATATATATATATATATATATATATATATATATATATATATATATATATTGAAGTTAGACCTATCACCGGTGTCAACCACTATTTTAACGGGAATTCACCC
The DNA here is from genome assembly GCF_027579735.1 of Bombina bombina. NCBI lineage: Eukaryota > Metazoa > Chordata > Amphibia > Anura > Bombinatoridae > Bombina > Bombina bombina. The sequence continues at coordinate 261,879,605 of NC_069503.1, forward strand.
AATTTTGTAAAAGTTACAAATAAATATTGTTTTTAATATATTTCACTTGTCACCCTTATTTTAACTTGCATAGGAATATATACTAGAATTAGCACACAATAAGAATGATATATTAAACTACTGTTTATAAGCTAGTACTTTAGGACCAGGATTACATATTCTGTGAATATGCATTTTTATTAGCCGGTCTTTTAGGAAACAGCAAAACCGTTGATTTTAACATTATATACTTAAGTTTTTTGTGAAGAAACATTTTAAGGTGTGCAGGATTCCTACTCTGCCCAGGACAAATATACACTAAAACTCTACCACCCACAAATCGACCTTTAGACACTGCCTCCCCTTGTTATTTTATATTGTGGCATTCAAGTAAACCACATACCCAGGCCTAGTAATAAATGATGTAGTGTTTACAGGTGTAAAAAGAACAAAGTAAGATAAACATATGAACCTTACTTTCTCCTCTGAAAAGCCTGTGATTTGCTTATTATCTTTATTATTTATCATAAACCCCTCCCTCCTTCTTGATCAGTCACCTGAGGCTATCCAACTCTTTCTCCTCTGATCCCCTTGCCCTCTACAGAACGTCAACATCCCTATTGAATTCCTCTGGTGTATTACAGCTTCTGCTGCTTCTTCCTGTTACTTGCCAAAATGGACAGTCTTCGACGTACGGAGATGGATGTTCACGCTATATATAAAATAAATAAAAAAATTCCTAGCTCTCCACTATGTATTTTCCCTGCATCCTCAGTTTCACATTCTTTAGCTCTTTGTTTTGTATATTATTTTAATTTCCCACACAATTTCTTAGTATTTTTCATATGGAATGCATTCTGACAGTGAAGTTTAAAATAAAGTAAAAAAATAAATAAAATAGCCAAGTATAATGAAAAAGCTGACCTATTATATTTTTCAAGTCAATAAACAAAATTACACTTAGAACCAATAAATGAGTAAGAGGTTTGAAAAGCTTCAGTTGGGTTATAAGCAACAATAGCTAAACTCTAGTAACTGAAGACCAATTAACAAAAATAAAATGTAACGGTTTAAAAGTTTAAGATTTAGCACCCAAATCGATTTGAGAAGCATCAGCAAAAAAAAAAAAAAAAAACACAATTAAAACCAGAGGGCAGTTTCTAAACATTACAATGTGATGAAGTAAAAGCTAAGACTATAGTAAATATTAAAACAATTGGTCTATTACCTGCTACAAAGAGAATATATCCCTATACATAATAAAGTTAGCAATCAGCCTGTTAAAGTATACTGGAATAAAAGGTATAATGCAAAAAAAAACAGAGGTGTAGTATATGTCTTTAAATGAAAACAGACACTACTAAACCACTTGAGATCATTTAGAGGAAAAGCAGAGTAGGACAAGACCCCTGTGGGGAAGTAAAGTGCCCACGCTTGTTGAGAGTGGAAGGACAAAATACAATTTGCTTTTTTGTGCTTTGTTTCTTGCCATACTTCCACACAGAAGGCAGACACTGCTTATAACCCCATAGCCCTTTGTCTTCATAAAGGAGGTCAAAAGGTTTAAAAACATATGAGAAACCCTTAAACTGTCTCCTCCAGGAATAGTCTATAAAGTAGTGCGAATGAAGGAAATAAGAGGCTAGATCACTGGTTTTCAAACCTGCCCCGAAGCTTCCCCAACAGGCCAAGTTTTCAGGATTACCTTAGATGAGAGCAGGCAAAATAAAAATGTTTACTAATCAGTACAGATATCCACAAAACGTGGCCTGTTAGGGAGGTCTGAGGACAGGTTTGAAAACCAGAGGGCTAGATAGATCACCATTTAAAAACATCACATACAATAGTAAAATTATTACATGTATGAGATTTTAAGTTTCATTTTCTGAATTGAAATGCTGTCCAATAACTTTAAATGCGAATTTACAAAAGGAATTTGACTTAATTAAACTGCGTGTGGATTAACAGTACCCTTGTACCCTCTCTCTATTGCCCTATGTGACAGACAACAAAGACATTCCTAAAAATACATTTAAAATATTGACCTAGGATTGAAAAAAACTGCTCTAAAAATATCAACAGTGTATGGGGATTGCTCAGATGCTCCAATTGTAAGTATGCAATTGATAAATCCATAAAACTTGTTCTTCAATGAGGTCTTCTGTGGTGCATTTGAAAATAGTTCTTTTCAGTATAGCTGCACTTGATTCAAGTGTGGCTCAGAGAGAGAGAGGTTTGTTTTTGTTATAAATTAAGCATGGTGATGCCTTAGTGTACACAAAAGGATTATAAACTCTTCAAGTTCACTGAATAAATAGAAGTTTTTTGTGTGGAAGAATTTATCTCACTCCAGTTCGGCAAGTCATCCACTCTAGGCCTTGGCACAGTCTGAAAAATACAAAAAGTAGGCATTAGAATTATATCATATAAATAGTGAGAGTGTTACACATCAGATGATGTATGTGACAGGCACATCTTTTAAAGCAATGAAGGAATATAAAACGTTAAAATGTTAGAAACCAACAGCTCCTTGGTATTTGTTCAATCTTTTTAATTAATGTGCAGAGAATTGAAAGGAGCTGAAATGCAAAACATTTCTATAATGCATATGAAAGAACAACAATTCCAGGTGTTAAAAATTATTGTTGCATAAAAACTTAATTAAAATTGTTTTAACCCTTTGAGTGCTAATGACGGCTCTGAGCCGTCACAGAGTTTCTCACTCTGGTGCTAATGACAACTCAGAGCCGTCATGAGCACTCTCCCACCTTGAGGGAGATCTGGGGGCTCCTAACAGCTCCTACCCTGGCGATCGTTGCCTATAGAGTGACAGGCATCGCCAGGGCTTCACGTGATGCACGGTGACGTCACACGCAATAACGTGATAACGTCACCGTGCACCATTATTTATACTTAATGTTAAGTATAGGAGGAGGGGGCATGCTGCTTAGAAGCCTGTATCTCAGGCATCTAAGCAGGTACAGACCCCAAGACCCACTGTTGGAAAGGGAATCACCTAACCTTTCCAACAGTGTAAGTCATGGGGGTCTGTAAAAACAATAAAAAAAGTTAAAAAATGTTTTTTCAAAAATTAAATAAATTAAAAAAACCTTAGAAAATATTAGCACCCAGGTGGGAAAGTGCTTAGCACTCAAAGGGTTAAACCACTGTTAATAGAAAATGCCTTTATTTATTATTTTATATTACCATCTCAAAGTGTTCAATGTCCCTTTAAAAGGACATGCAAGTTAAAAGGGACATAAAACCCAAAAATATTCTTTCATGATTCAGACAGGACATACAATTTTAGAAAACTTTCCACTTCTATTATCAAACTTTCGTGTTATTCCTTGTTAAAAAGCAAGAAGGTAAGTTCAGGAGTGTGCACGTGTCCAGTACTATATGGCAGCAGTTTTACAACAATGTTATACATCAGCATGAGCACTAGATAGCAGAACTATTTCTAGTCATGTAGTGCTCCAGATATGTGCATCCCACCTATCTAGATATCTCTTCAATAAAGAACAAGAGAATGAAGCAAATTTGAAAATAGAAGTAAATTCTAAACTTTTTATGTCCATTAAGAAAAAAACTCATGGTTCGGGTAGAGCATGCAATTTTAAGCAACCATGTTCAGCTAGGTCTCAATAGCGCTTTGCTGCTCTTAACTATGTGTTCAACCCCTATATAGGAGTTAAACACCTAGTTCTATGCAAAAGAACAATGCAATAATACATTTCTTTAAAGAGACACTGTACTATAAAATTAGTTTTCTCTTAATGAGTTTTGAATCTTTTGTTATACCAACTAAAGAGTATTAAAATGTAAGCATTTGTTTCCTTGTGTTTATCTTTGTATTTGAAATACCTGGTTTTGCTCATTGAAACCATCACCTGTTCTCAAGGACTTACTGGTAAAGAAGACCTGCTAATGTAATTTATGTCTAATCAGTTAGGTACTGAGATGCTAACTATGGCTGGGCACAACCAGTTATTTCAGATACAACAATCTGTCTCTCTCCTACCCCCACTGGTATATTAATTAGTGCTTTTGTATCAAGTTTACATAGTTTTTCTACAGAGAATGTTTGTTATTCATATTTTCATTGTAGATGTTGGTTTCTACAGGCAAAAGATACTTTGAAATAACAAAATTAAAAGGTAAAATGGGGACACATTAAAAAGTACCAGTAAATACAATAGATTTGCATAATCAACACATGCATGATAAAAATACAATGCAAGAGCACTTAGTCTAAACTTCAAATAAGTAGATTTTTTTCCACAAATTTCAGAGTTATGTCTATTTCCACTGCATCATGTGGCAGCCATCAGCCAATCACAAATGCATATATGTATATTCTGTGACTTCTTGCACATGCTCAGTAGGAGTTGGTCACTCAAAAATTGTAAATATAAAAAGACTGCACATTTTGTTAATGGAAGTAAATTGGAAATTGCATACTCTAAATCAAGAAAGTTTAACTTTTACTTGAGTGTCCATTTAAAGGGAAATTTTTAAAGTACAATATCCCTTTAACACATAAGAGTATTTTCTTTTTGGCCTTTATATTCCATACATACACATTTTTCAAAATTATTGTTTATTTACCCACACTTATACGCACACACACACACACACATATGGTCTGACTTCTGTTTGTGCTTTTGCTTTGTATGTTTATCTATTTTTTGTTGTGATCAGTAATAAGCTTATAGGTAGCAGGGTCAGATACAGCAAAATACATACAGTGTGGAAAAAAACAGAATTTATGCTTACCTGATAAATTACTTTCTCCAACGGTGTGTCCGGTCCACGGCGTCATCCTTACTTGTGGGATATTCTCTTCCCCAACAGGAAATGGCAAAGAGTCCCAGCAAAGCTGGTCACAAGATCCCTCCTAGGCTCCGCCCACCCCAGTCATTCGACCGACGGACAGGAGGAAATATATATAGGAGAAACCATATGATACCGTGGTGACTGTAGTTAGAGAAAATAATTCATCAGACCTGATTAAAAAACCAGGGCGGGCCGTGGACCGGACACACCGTTGGAGAAAGTAATTTATCAGGTAAGCATAAATTCTGTTTTCTCCAACATTGGTGTGTCCGGTCCACGGCGTCATCCTTACTTGTGGGAACCAATACCAAAGCTTTAGGACACGGATGAAGGGAGGGAGCAAATCAGGTCACCTAAATGGAAGGCACCACGGCTTGCAAAACCTTTCTCCCAAAAATAGCCTCAGAAGAAGCAAAAGTATCAAATTTGTAAAATTTGGCAAAAGTGTGCAGTGAAGACCAAGTCGCTGCCTTACATATCTGGTCAACAGAAGCCTCGTTCTTGAAGGCCCATGTGGAAGCCACAGCCCTAGTGGAGTGAGCTGTGATTCTTTCAGGAGGCTGCCGTCCGGCAGTCTCATAAGCCAATCGGATAATGCTTTTAAGCCAAAAGGAAAGAGAGGTAGAAGTCGCTTTTTGACCTCTCCTTTTACCAGAATAAACAACAAACAAGGAAGATGTTTGTCTGAAATCTTTAGTAGCCTCTAAATAGAATTTTAGAGCACGGACTACGTCCAAATTGTGTAACAAACGTTCCTTCTTTGAAACTGGATTCGGACACAAAGAAGGTACAACTATCTCCTGGTTAATATTTTTGTTGGAAACAACTTTCGGAAGAAAACCAGGCTTAGTACGCAAAACCACCTTATCTGCATGGAACACCAGATAGGGCGGAGAACACTGCAGAGCAGATAACTCTGAAACTCTTCTAGCAGAAGAAATTGCAACCAAAAACAAAACTTTCCAAGATAATAACTTAATATCTACGGAATGTAAGGGTTCAAACGGAGCCCCTTGAAGAACTGAAAGAACTAGATTTAGACTCCAGGGAGGAGTCAAAGGTCTGTAAACAGGCTTGATCCTAACCAGAGCCTGAACAAATGCTTGAACATCTGGCACAGCTGCCAGTCTTTTGTGAAGTAAAACAGATAAAGCAGAGATCTGTCCCTTCAGAGAACTTGCAGATAATCCTTTCTCTAAACCTTCTTGTAGAAAGGATAGAATCTTAGGAATTTTTATCTTGTTCCATGGGAATCCTTTAGATTCACACCAACAGATATATTTTTTCCATATTTTATGGTAAATTTTTCTAGTTACAGGCTTTCTAGCCTGAATCAGAGTATCTATTACAGAATCTGAAAACCCACGCTTTGATAAAATCAAGCGTTCAATGTCCAAGCCGTCAGTTGGAGGGAAACCAGATTCGGATGTTCGAATGGACCCTGAACAAGAAGGTCCTGTCTCAAAGGTAGCTTCCATGGTGAAGCCGATGACATATTGACCAGGTCTGCATACCAAGTCCTGCGTGGCCACGCAGGAGCTATCAAGATCACCGAGGCCCTCTCCTGATTGATCCTGGCTACCAGCCTGGGGATGAGAGGAAACGGTGGGAATACATAAGCTAGGTTGAAGGTCCAAGGTGCTACTAGTGCATCTACTAGGGTTGCCTTGGGATCCCTGGATCTGGACCCGTAGCAAGGAACCTTGAAGTTCTGACGAGACGCCATCAGATCGATGTCTGGAATGCCCCATAATTGAGTTATTTGGGCAAAGATTTCCGGATGGAGTTCCCACTCCCCCGGATGGAATGTCTGACGACTCAGAAAATCCGCTTCCCAATTTTCCACTCCTGGGATGTGGATCGCAGACAAGTGGCAGGAGTGATCCTCCGCCCATTGAATTATCTTGGTCACTTCTTTCATCGCCAGGGAAGTCCTTGTTCCCCCCTGATGATTGATATATGCAACGGTCGTCATGTTGTCTGACTGAAACCTTATGAATTTGGCCTTTGCTAGTTGAGGCCAAGCTCTGAGAGCATTGAATATCGCTCTCAGTTCCAGAATGTTTATCGGGAGAAGAGACTCTTCCCGAGACCATAGACCCTGAGCTTTCAGGGATTCCCAGACCGCGCCCCAGCCCACTAGGCTGGCGTCGGTCGTGACAATGACCCACTCTGGTCTGCGGAAGCTCATTCCCTGTGACAGATTGTCCAGGGTCAGCCACCAACGGAGTGAATCTCTGGTCTTTTGATCTACTTGAATCGTCGGAGACAAGTCTGTATAATCCCCATTCCACTGTCTGAGCATGCACAGTTGTAATGGTCTTAGATGAATTCGTGCAAAAGGAACTATGTCCATTGTTGCAACCATCAATCCTATTACTTCCATGCACTGCGCTATGGAAGGACGAGGAACAGAATGAAGTACTTGACAAGAGCTTAGAAGTTTTGATTTTCTGACCTCTGTCAGAAAAATCCTAATTTCTAAGGAATCTATTATTGTTCCCAAGAAGGGAACTCTTGTTGACGGGGACAGAGAACTTTTTTCTTTGTTCACCTTCCATCCGTGAGATCTGAGAAAGGCTAGGACGATGTCCGTATGAGCCTTTGCTTTTGACAGGGACGACGCTTGAATCAGGATGTCGTCCAAGTAAGGTACTACTGCAATGCCCCTTGGTCTTAGAACCGCTAGAAGGGACCCTAGTATCTTTGTGAAAATCCTTGGAGCAGTGGCTAATCCAAATGGAAGTGCCACAAACTGGTAATGCTTGTCCAGAAAAGCGAACCTTAGGAACTGATGATGTTCCTTGTGGATAGGAATATGTAGGTACGCATCCTTTAAATCCACGGTAGTCATAAATTGATTTTCCTGGATAGTAGGTAGGATCGTTCGAATAGTTTCCATTTTGAACGATGGTACCCTGAGAAATTTGTTTAGGATCTTTAGATCCAAAATTGGTCTGAATGTTCCCTCTTTTTTGGGAACTATGAACAGATTGGAATAAAATCCCATTCCTTGTTCTCTTATTGGAACTGGATGTATCACTCCCATCTTTAACAGGTCTTCTACACAATGTAAGAATGCCTGTCTCTTTATTTGGTTTGAAGATAATTGAGACCTGTGGAACCTTCCCCTTGGGGGTAGTTCCTTGAATTCCAGGAGATAACCTTGAGAAACTATTTCTAGCGCCCAAGGATCCTGAACATCTCTTGCCCAAGCCTGAGCAAAGAAAGAAAGTCTGCCCCCCACTAGATCCGGTCCCGGATCGGGGGCTATCCCTTCATGCTGTTTTGGTAGCAGTGGTAGGCTTCTTGGCCTGCTTACCCTTGTTCCAGCCTTGCATTGGTTTCCAGGCTGGTTTGGGTTGTGAAGTATTACCCTCTTGCTTAGAGGATACAGAATTAGAGACTGGTCCGTTTCTGCGAAAGGGACGAAAATTAGGCTTATTATTAGCCTTAAAAGACCTATCCTGTGGGAGGGCGTGGCCCTTTCCCCCAGTGATGTCTGAAATAATCTCTTTCAAATCAGGTCCAAATAATGTTTTACCTTTGAAAGGAATGTTAAGCAATTTTGTCTTGGAAGACACATCCGCTGACCAAGACTTTAGTCAAAGCACTCTGCGCGCCACGACAGCAAACCCTGAATTTTTCGCCGCTAATCTAGCTAATTGCAAAGCGGCATCTAAAACAAAAGAGTTAGCCAATTTAAGTGCTTGAACTCTGTCCATAACCTCCTCATACGAAGATTCTTTACTGAGCGATTTTTCTAGTTCCTCGAACCAGAAACACGCTGCCGTAGTGACAGGAACAATGCATGAAATTGGTTGTAGAAGGTAACCTTGCTGTACAAAAATCTTTTTAAGCAAACCCTCTAATTTCTTATCCATAGGATCTTTGAAAGCACAACTATCTTCGATAGGAATAGTAGTGCATTTGTTTAGAGTAGAAACCGCCCCCTCGACCTTGGGGACTGTCTGCCATAAGTCCTTTCTGGGGTCGACTATAGGAAATAATTTCTTAAATATAGGGGGGGGAACAAAAGGTATGCCGGGCCTTTCCCACTCTTTATTTACTATGTCCGCCACCCGCTTGGGTATAGGAAAAGCGTTGGGGGGCACCGGAACCTCTAGGAACTTGTCCATCTTACATAATTTCTCTGGAATGACCAAATTGTCACAATCATCCAGAGTAGATAACACCTCCTTAAGCAGTGCGCGGAGATGTTCTAATTTAAATTTAAATGTCACAACATCAGGTTCAGCTTGATGAGAAATTTTTCCTGAATCTGAAATTTCTCCATCAGACAAAACCTCCCTCATGGCCCCTTGAGATTGGTGTGAGGGTATGTCAGAACAGTTATCATCAGCGTCCTCTTGCTCTTCAGTGTTTAAAACAGAGCAATCGCGCTTTCTCTGATAAGTAGGCATTTTGGATAAAAGATTTGCTATGGAGTTATCCATTACAGCCGTTAATTGTTGCATGGTAATAAGTATTGGCGCACTAGATGTACTAGGGGCCTCCTGTGTGGGCATAACTGGTGTAGACACAGTAGGGGATGATGTAGTATCATGTTTACTCCCCTCATTTTAAGGAATCATCTTGGGCAATATCATTATCTGTTGCAATACTGTCCTTACTTTGTTTGGACACTATGGCACAATTATCACATAAATTTAAATGGGGAGACACATTGGCTTTCATACATATAGAACATAGCTTATCTGATGGTACAGACATGTTAAACAGGCTTAAACTTGTCAACAAAGCACAAAAAACGTTTTAAAATAAAACCGTTACTGTCACTTTAAATTTCAAACTGAAAACACTTTATTACTGAATATGTGAAAAAGTATGAAGGAATTGTTCACAGTGTCTTAAAGCATTAAAAGTATTGCACACCAAATTTCAGAGCTTTAACCCTTAAATTAACGGAACCGGAGCCGTTTTTACATTTAACTCCTATACAGTCCCAGAATGAGGCTCTGTCTATAACTAGAAAGGCCCCCATCTGAAAAAGGTGTCCAACACAGTGCCTGCCGTTTTTCTAAACGTTCCCCAAGATTATAATACCAATAATTAGTTAGAATCTGCATAATATGCCTAGTAAAGCAATTGTTTTAGCCCAGAAAAATGTCTACCAGTTTTTAAGCCCTTTTTGAAGCCCTTTATTCTTTTATGTTTAACTAAGAAAATGGCTTACTGGTCCCCATGAGGGGAAATGACAGCCTTCCAGCATTACATGGTCTTGTTAGAAATATGGCTAGTCATACCTTAAGCAGAAAAGACTGCTAACTGTTTCCCCCAACTGAAGTTACTTCATCTCAACAGTCCTGTGTGGAAACAGCAATTGATTTCAGTTACTGTCTGCTAAAATCATCTTCCTCTTACAAACAGAAATCTTCATCCTTTTCTGTTTCAGAGTAAATAGTACATACCAGCACTATTTTAAAATAACAAACACTTGATAGAAGAATAAAACCACATTTAAACACCAAAAAACTCTTAACCATCTCCGTGGAGATGTTGCCTGTGCAACGGCAAAGAGAATGACTAGGGTGGGCGGAGCCTAGGAGGGATCATGTGACCAGCTTTGCTGGGACTCTTTGCCATTTCCTGTTGGGGAAGAGAATATCCCACAAGTAAGGATGACGCCGTGGACCGGACACACCAATGTTGGAGAAAACTGGTCATATGCGATTAGTTGTGCGAGAGCAGGAGGATGGGCTGCAGGGCAAAAAAAAAAAAAAAGATAGATCGGCTTCCCCTCTCCCCTCCCCCACCCCCTCCAATCACTTGCTCCGAATTTTTAAATGGAAAGATCAAATAATCTATTTCTGTAGTCAAAAGTGTTTTTATAAATACTGCCCATGTGTTAAAGAATGTTCTAATATCTGACTCATTGTCTATATTAGTATCCCTTTGTTCCAGTATGCACTGCTTCCTCAGACAGTTCCTAACTTCCGATATACTTGGGATTGTTCTCATTTTCCATTTTTTTTAAAATTAAGTATCTAGCTGCTAAAATAGATACAATGATTAACTTTTCACTAGGCTGGTAACCTGCATTGTTCTTCAGACAAAAGATAATCTGGTACAGTGATAGAGCCAGAGGGGAGATCTTTAATGAGGAGTTTAGCCAAAATTCCAATTTAAGCCACAAATTCCTTATTTTTGGACATTTCCATGTCATGTGTACTAAATCCGCTGCAGGAAGTGAACATTTAGGGCATTTATTAAAGCTTGAATTATGGAGTTTGGAGCCGTTCTCAGGGATGAAATATGTTCTGTGTAAAAGTTTGACATGTACTTCTCTCCAGGTAGCGGAAAGTGTCACCTGCTCTACTTTATTAATAGATATTTGAAGAGTTTTTGATTCAATGCTATTCTGTGATATTAATGAGTTCCAGGTTGATGCAATCTTCTATAGGATTGGAACACCCTTACTAGAAGATGGTAGCACAGGGTAATTGACATATGACCAGCTTTCCAGATTGCCCAAGCCCAGCACCAGCCTACATCTTTTATTAATTTTGCAAATATGCAAAAAAATCCTTATTGATTATATTCAATTCATCCTTCAATTCCTCAAACCTTTTTATAAATTTTCTTTCCCTGTCCACGAGATGCAGTGCCCTATTTAACCCAATATTATGCCATCTTTTGAAGACTGCAGAGTTTAGGCCTGCTTGGAATTTTGGATTCCCTATCAGGGGTAGATATTAAGAGGCCTTGCTATTTATTGATAGGAGACTACTTATTTTTACCATGCCTTAAGTGGATTTAAAATGGTTTTGAGTCTCTTAATTTCCGCCGGTAACTCTTTTGGCTCACAGTGGATCAATGCTGTTGAAAGAAATGGGTTACAAAAACTTAGTTCAAGCGCACTGTTCAAAACATAGTTATTGGAAAAGATCCAGTCAGTCACTATGCGGGCTAAGAAACCAAGGTTATACAATCTTATGTCTGGTAATGCCAGGCCTCCGTGTTCCTTTAGTAGGGAGAGTTTGGTTAAAGATATCCTGGATCTTTTCTCCTGCCATATAAACTTTCTAAGTGCGCTGTTAATCGAGCGGATATCATTTTCTAGAAGGATTATTGGGGTATTTTGAAGGAAATATAACAGCTTCGGAGGAGAACCATTTTGAATAATGCTATCCGCCCGGAAATTGATAACGGCAAATAGGGCATGCAATTTTAAACAACTTTCCAATTTCATCAAATCTGCTTTTGTATTCTTTGTTGAAAGCTAAACCTAGGTAGGCTCATATACTAATTTCTAAACCTTGAAGGCTTCCTCTTATCTCAGTACATTGACAGTTTTTCAAAGTTAAACAGTACTAGTTCATGACAGCCATATAGATGGCACTATGCTCACTCACGTGGAGTTATTTATGAGGCAGCACTGATTGGCTAAAATGCAAATCTGTCAAAAGCACTGAGATAAGGTGGCAGTCTGCAGAGGCTTAGATACAAGGTAATCACAGAGGTAAAAAAGTGTATTAATATAACAGTGTTGGTTATCCAAAATTAAGGAATGGTTGTAAAGGGATTACGTATCTTTTGGAAAAAAAAAAAAAAAATTCAAGTAGACTATCACTTTAATACTCTCTCACTATAACTATTCTTAACATTTAGGGAAAAATCAACCATACCAAGACCATATAAAATGTACTATACTTACCCCTCTCCTGTAAGGGCACAGCAGGACTGGATATGCCATGGATGATCCTTTATAGAACAAAGGGTGAGGTATTTAGAAATATCTGCTGCTGTCATGCACCCTTTCATGTCCTGTTTGTTTGCGTAGATAAGAACCGCTGCCTTCCGCAAGTCCTAGAAAAATGTAAAAAAATGAAAGTGTTATTCTTTCGTTTGCTTGCAAAGAGGGGGTTTAAAGGGACACTGAACCAAATTTTTTTCTTTAATGATTCAGATAGAGCAAGAACTTTTTAACCAACTTTGTAATTTACTCCTATTATCTATTTTTCTCCGTTCTCTTGCTATCTTTATTTTAAAAGCAGGAATGTAAATCTTACCAGCCAGCCCATGTTAGGTTCAGCCACCATGGATAGCACTTGCTTATTGGAGGCTTACATTCACCCACCCATAAGCAAGCATAACCCAGATTCTCAACCAAAAAAGAAAATTTATGCTTACCTGATAAATGTATTTCTTTTTTGATACGATGAGTCCACGGATCATCTTAATTACTAATGGGATATTCACCTCATGGTCAGCAGGAGGTGCAAAGAGCACCACAGCAGAGCTGTCAAATAGTTCCTCCCTTCCCGCCCACTCCAGTCATTTGACCGAAGTTAGGAAGAGAAAGGAAAAGCCAAGGTGCAGAGGTATCTGAAGTGTACAAAAAAATAACAACCTGTCTAAAAAGAACAGGGCGGGCCGTGGACTCATCGTGTACAAAAATAAATAAATTTATCAGGTAAGCTTAAATTTTCTTTTCTTTTTTAAGACACGATGAGTCCACGGATCATCTTAATTACTAATGGGATTCAATACCCAAGCTAGAGTACACAGATGATACGGGAGGAACAAGACAAGGAACCTAAACGGAAGGCACCACTGCTTGAAGAACCTTTCTTCCAAAAAACAGCCTCAGCCGAGGCAAACGTGTCAAATTTGTAAAACTTTGAAAAAGTGTGAAGAGAGGACCAAGTTGCAGCCTTGCAAATCTGTTCTACAGAAGCTTTATTTTTGAATGCCCATGAGGAAGCAACAGCCCTTGTGGAATGAGCCGTAACCCTCTCAGGAGGCTGCTGTCCAGCAGTCTCATATGCAAAACGTATGATGCTCTTCAGCCAAAAAGAAAGAGAAGTAGCCATAGCTTTCTGTCCCCTGCGTTTTCCTGAGAAAACCATAAACAAAGAAGAAGACTGACGAAAGTCCTTAGTCGCCTGCAGGAAACATTTTAAAGCACGGACCATGTCCAAATTGGGCAAAAGTCTTTCCTTCTAAGAAGAAGGATTAGGACACAAAGAAGGCACAACGATCTCCCGATTAATATTTCGATCAGAAACAACCTTAGGAAGAAAACCTAATTTGGTACGTAAAGCTATTTTATCAGCATGGAAAATAAGATAAGGACATTCATACTGTAATGTTGAGAGTTCTGACACTCTCCGAGCAGAAGAAATAGCAACAAGAAATAAAACCTTCCAAGATAACGGCTTAATATCTAAGGAATGCATAGGCTCAAACGGAGCCCCTTGAAGAACATTGAGAACTAAATTAAGACTCCATGGAGGAGTAACTGATTTGAACACATGCCTGATCCTGACCAAGTCCTGACAAAAAGATTGTACATCCAGGACATTCGCCAGATGTTTATGTAACAAAATAGATAAGGCTATTCACACGAATAGAGATATTTACGCCAAATATTATAATTAATTCTTCTAGTTACAGGTTTACAAGCCTGAATCATGGTCTCTATGACCGAATCAGAAAACCCCCGCTTGGATAAAATTAAGCGTTCAATCTCCAAGCAGTCAGCTTCAGAGAAACTAGATTTGGGTGAAGGAAGGGCCCCTGATCAGAAGGTCTTTCCTCAACGGAAGACTCCAAGGAGGTAGAGATGTCATCTCCACTAGGTCTGCATACCAAATCCTGCGAGGCCAGGCCGGCGCTATGAGGATCACCGAGGTCCTCTCCTGTTTGATTCAAGCAATTACTCTCGAGGAAGGAGAGAAAATGGAGGAAACAGGTATGCTAGATTGAAACTCCAAGGGGCCACCAGAGCATCTATCAGCTCCGCCTGGGGATCCCTGCATCTCGACCCGTATCTCGGGAGCTTGGCATTCCGTTGTGATGCCATGAGATCCAATTCCGGTTGCCCCCACTTGAGAATAAGGCTGGAAAACACTTCCGGATGGAGCTCCCACACCCCCGGATGAAAGGTCTGCCTACTCAGGAAATCCGCCTCCCAGTTGTCCACCCCTGGGATGTGGATCGCCGACAGACAGCAATAATGGGCCTCCGCCCATTTAATTATTTTGGATACCTCTCATCGCCAAGGAACTCCTTGTTCCCCCCTGATGATTAATGTAGACCACTGACTTAATGTTGTCCTACTGGAACTTGATAAACTGTGTCGAGTCTAACTGGGGCCAGGCCAGAAGAGCATTGTAGATCACTCTTAATTCGAGAATGTTTATGGGTAAAGCAGACTCTGACTGAGTCCAAATTCCCTGAGCCTTTAGAGAGCCCCAGACTGCTCCCCACCCTAGAAGGCTGGCATCTGTTGTCACAATTACCCAAGATGGTCCAGATGGGAGAGATGATCCAGAGACAACCACCATAGAAGAGAGTCCATAGTCTCCTGCTCCAGGAGAAGACGAGGGGACAAGTCCGAATAATCTCCGTTCCACTGTCTCAGCATGTTCAACTGCAGAGCTCTGAGGTGGAAGCGAGCAAACGGGATGATGTCCATTGCCGCCACCATCAACCCGATTATTTCCATGCACTGAGCCACTGATGGCTGAGGAGTGGACTGCAGAGCTAGACAAGAATCTAAAATCTTTGATTTCCTGACCTAAATCAGAAAAATCTTCATAGACAGAGTCTATTATGGTTCCTAGGAAAGTTACCCTTGTGTTTGGAACTAAGGAACTCTTTTCTAAATTTACCTTCCAGCCGTGGGATCTTAGGAAGGACAACAACAAGTCCATGTGTGATCTTGCTAGCTGAAAGGATGGCGCCTGAACTAGAATGTCGTCCAGATAAGGCGCCACTGCAAAGCCTTTTGATCGAAGTACTGCCAACAGAGATCTCAGAACCTTTGTGAAGATTCTGGGGGCTGTGGCAAGACCGAAAGGAAGAGCCACAAACTGGTAGTGTTTGTCCAGAAAGGCAAACCTTAAGAACTTGTGATGATCCCTGTAAATTAGAACATGTAGATAAGCGTCCTTTAAATCCACTGTTATCATAAATTGACCCTCCTGGATCAATGGAAGGATGGAACAAATTGTTTCCATCTTGAAGGACGGTACCCTGAGAAACTTGTTTAAACTCTTGAGGTCTAGAATTGGTCCAAAAGTTTCCTTTTTTTTTTTGGAATTACAAACAGATTGGAATAAAAACCCAGTCCCTGAATTGGAACGGGAACAATCACTCCCAGAGCGGAGAGGTCTTCCCTACAAAAGGAAGATTGCCTCTCATTCTGTCTGGTCCTTAAAGACAGAACCTTAGAAGGAAGAATTTAAACTCAAAACTAATTTTAAATGCTGCAAATGCCGGCTCTTCTTGCTGCCCTTGATTCAATAGCATGCTTTTTAAATTACATTCCCCTATTCCAAGACTGATTGTGTCCTTCAGGAAGGCTTGAACTGCTCCCGCGTGGAAAAAGAAAGTGGAGGATTTTCCTTGAAACTCGAAAAGAAATAAAATTACTCTGAATTATCTCTCACCAAAGGTTTTTAGACTTTAGATGAGACGTCCGCAGACCAGGATCTTAACCATAACGTACCATAACGTACTGCGGGCCATTATAAGAAGCCTGAACCTAACTCCCCCTGAAGGCATGCATCTGTAGAAAAAAAGTTGAAAACTTCAAGGCCCTTATCCAGTTCTGGATTACATTCAAGAGAGTGTCTAACACATTAAGTAGCATCTATTTTGTTTATATCACCACACTAGTGAAGATAACACTGAAGGCAGCCAATGTAAATCATGAAGTATATACATTCTTTTACCTCCAAGGGGACCATCAGTCAAGACTCCAACAAATCCTAACACAGCAAGTATCCATTAACGTTAGGAGATGGAGAAAAAAAAGTGTCCCCAGTCTTCTCTGTAGTCCTTTAGGGTACTGGAAAATTATGTACACCATGGAGGATCACATACTGATTAGGCTTGACTACGCCAATAATGACGGAATCATTCAGGAAAGTCAAAACCTCCTCAGGAAGCAAACGGAGTTGCTCCACTTAACCTGACAGAACAACTTTAGTAACAGATAAAGGAATTACCCAGACATAGTCCTAGACTTTCCCCCCATATATCACAGAAGTATCTTCCTCATCAAGCTCACAGAAGAAATATTAGAAAACAGAATTTATGTTTACCTGATAAATTTCTTTCTCCAACGGTGTGTCCGGTCCACGGCGTCATCCTTACTTGTGGGATATTCTCCTCCCCAACAGGAAATGGCAAAGAGCCCAGCAAAGCTGGTCACATGATCCCTCCTAGGCTCCGCCTACCCCAGTCATTCGACCGACGTTAAGGAGGAATAATAGCATAGGAGAAACCATATGGTACCGTGGTGACTGTAGTTAAAGAAAATAAATTATCAGACCTGATTAAAAAACCAGGGCGGGCCGTGGACCGGACACACCGTTGGAGAAAGAAATTTATCAGGTAAACATAAATTCTGTTTTCTCCAACATAGGTGTGTCCGGTCCACGGCGTCATCCTTACTTGTGGGAACCAATACCAAAGCTTTAGGACACGGATGAAGGGAGGGAGCAAATCAGGTCACCTAAATGGAAGGCACCACGGCTTGCAAAACCTTTCTCCCAAAAATAGCCTCAGAAGAAGCAAAAGTATCAAACTTGTAAAATTTGGTAAAAGTGTGCAGTGAAGACCAAGTCGCTGCCCTACATATCTGATCAACAGAAGCCTCGTTCTTGAAGGCCCATGTGGAAGCCACAGCCCTAGTGGAATGAGCCGTGATTCTTTCGGGAGGCTGCCGTCCGGCAGTCTCGTAAGCCAATCTGATGATGCTTTTAATCCAAAAAGAGAGAGAGGTAGAAGTTGCTTTTTGACCTCTCCTTTTACCTGAATAAACAACAAACAGGGAAGATGTTTGTCTAAAATCCTTTGTAGCATCTAAATAGAATTTTAGAGCGCGAACAACATCCAAATTGTGCAACAAGCGTTCCTTCTTTGAAACTGGTTTCGGACACAGAGAAGGTACGATAATCTCCTGGTTAATGTTTTTGTTAGAAACAACTTTTGGAAGAAAACCAGGTTTAGTACGTAAAACCACCTTATCTGCATGGAACACCAGATAAGGAGGAGAACACTGCAGAGCAGATAATTCTGAAACTCTTCTAGCAGAAGAAATTGCAACTAAAAACAAAACTTTCCAAGATAATAACTTAATATCAACGGAATGTAAGGGTTCAAACGGAACCCCCTGAAGAACTGAAAGAACTAGATTGAGACTCCAAGGAGGAGTCAAAGGTTTGTAAACAGGCTTGATTCTAACCAGAGCCTGAACAAAGGCTTGAACATCTGGCACAGCTGCCAGTTTTTTGTGAAGTAACACCGACAAGGCAGAAATCTGTCCCTTCAGGGAACTTGCCGATAATCCTTTTTCCAATCCTTCTTGAAGGAAGGATAGAATCCTAGGAATCTTAACCTTGTCCCAAGGGAATCCTTTAGATTCACACCAACAGATATATTTTTTCCAAATTTTGTGGTAAATCTTTCTAGTTACAGGCTTTCTGGCCTGAACAAGAGTATCGATAACAGAATCTGAGAAACCTCGCTTCGATAAAATCAAGCGTTCAATCTCCAAGCAGTCAGCTGGAGTGAAACCAGATTCGGATGTTCGAACGGACCCTGAACAAGAAGGTCTCGTCTCAAAGGTAGCTTCCAAGGTGGAGCCGATGACATATTCACCAGATCTGCATACCAAGTCCTGCGTGGCCACGCAGGAGCTATCAAGATCACCGACGCCCTCTCCTGATTGATCCTGGCTACCAGCCTGGGGATGAGAGGAAACGGCGGGAACACATAAGCTAGTTTGAAGGTCCAAGGTGCTACTAGTGCATCCACTAGAGCCGCCTTGGGATCCCTGGATCTGGACCCGTAGCAAGGAACTTTGAAGTTCTGACGAGAGGCCATCAGATCCATGTCTGGAATGCCCCAAAGTTGAGTGACTTGGGCAAAGATTTCCGGATGGAGTTCCCACTCCCCCGGATGCAATGTCTGACGACTCAGAAAATCCGCTTCCCAATTTTCCACTCCCGGGATGTGGATAGCAGACAGGTGGCAGGAGTGAGACTCCGCCCATAGAATAATCTTGGTCACTTCTTCCATCGCTAGGGAACTCCTTGTTCCCCCCTGATGGTTGATGTACGCAACAGTCGTCATGTTGTCTGATTGAAACCGTATGAACTTGGTCCTCGCTAGCTGAGGCCAAGCCTTGAGAGCATTGAATATCGCTCTCAGTTCCAGACTATTTATCGGTAGAAGAGATTCTTCCCGAGACCAAAGACCCTGAGCTTTCAGGGATCCCCAGACCGCGCCCCAGCCCATCAGACTGGCGTCGGTCGTGACAATGACCCACTCTGGTCTGTGGAATGTCATCCCTCGTGACAGGTTGTCCAGGGACAGCCACCAACGGAGTGAGTCTCTGGTCCTCTGATTTACTTGTATCTTTGGAGACAAGTCTGTATAGTCCCCATTCCACTGACTGAGCATGCACAGTTGCAATGGTCTTAGATGAATGCGCGCAAAAGGAACTATGTCCATTGTCGCTACCATCAACCCGATCACTTCCATGCACTGAGCTACGGAAGGAAGAGGAACGGAATGAAGTATTCGACAAGAGTCCAGAAGCTTTGTCTTTCTGGCCTCTGTTAGAAAAATCCTCATTTCTGAGGAGTCTATAATTGTTCCCAAGAAGGGAACCCTTGTTGACGGGGATAGAGAACTCTTTTCCACGTTCACTTTCCAGCCGTGCGATCTGAGAAAGGCCAGGACGATGTCCGTGTGAGCCTTTGCTCGAGGGAGGGACGACGCTTGAATCAGAATGTCGTCCAGGTAAGGTACAACTGCAATGCCCCTTGGTCTTAGCACAGCTAGAAGGGACCCTAGTACCTTTGTGAAAATCCTTGGAGCAGTGGCTAATCCGAAAGGAAGCGCCACGAACTGGTAATGTTTGTCCAGGAATGCAAACCTTAGGAACCGATGATGTTCCTTGTGGATAGGAATATGTAGATACGCATCCTTTAAATCCACCGTGGTCATGAATTGACCTTCCTGGATGGAAGGAAGGATAGTTCGAATGGTTTCCATCTTGAAAGATGGGACCTTGAGAAATTTGTTTAAGATCTTGAGATCTAGGATTGGTCTGAACGTTCCCTCTTTTTTGGGAACTATGAACAGATTGGAGTAGAACCCCATCCCTTGTTCTCTCAATGGAACAGGATGAATCACTCCCATTTTTAACAGGTCTTCTACACAATGTAAGAACGCCTGTCTTTTTATGTGGTCTGAAGACAACTGAGACCTGTGGAACCTTCCCCTTGGGGGAAGTCCCTTGAATTCCAGAAGATAACCCTGGGAGACTATTTCTAGCGCCCAAGGATCCAGAACATCTCTTGCCCAAGCCTGAGCGAAGAGAGAGAGTCTGCCCCCCACCAGATCCGGTCCCGGATCGGGGGCCGATATTTCATGCTGTCTTGGTAGCAGTGGCAGGTTTCTTTGCCTGCTTTCCCTTGTTCCAGCCTTGCATTGGTCTCCAAGCTGGCTTGGCCTGAGAAGTATTACCCTCTTGCTTAGAGGACGTAGCACCTTGGGCTGGTCCGTTTTTACGAAAGGGACGAAAATTAGGTCTATTTTTTGCCTTGAAAGGCCGATCCTGAGGAAGGGCATGGCCCTTACCCCCAGTGATATCAGAGATAATCTCTTTCAAGTCAGGACCAAACAGCGTTTTCCCCTTGAAAGGAATGTTTAGTAGCTTGTTCTTGGAAGACGCATCAGCCGACCAAGATTTCAACCAAAGCGCTCTGCGCGCCACAATAGCAAACCCAGAATTCTTAGCCGCTAACTTAGCCAATTGCAAAGAGGCGTCTAGAGTGAAAGAATTAGCCAATTTGAGAGCATTGACTCTGTCCATAATCTCCTCATAAGGAGGAGAGTCACTATCGAGCACCTTCATCAGTTCATCAAACCAGAAATATGCGGCTGTAGTGACAGGGACAATGCATGAAATGGGTTGTAGAAGGTAACCTTGCTGAACAAACATCTTTTTAAGCAAACCTTCTAATTTTTTATCCATAGGATCTTTGAAAGCACAACTATCCTCTATGGGAATAGTGGTGCGTTTGTTTAAAGTAGAAACCGCTCCCTCGACCTTGGGGACTGACTGCCATAAGTCCTTTCTGGGGTCGACCATAGGAAACAATTTTTTAAATATGGGGGGAGGGACGAAAGGAATACCGGGCCTTTCCCATTCTTTATTAACAATGTCCGCCACCCGCTTGGGTATAGGAAAAGCTTCTGGGAGCCCCGGCACCTCTAGGAACTTGTCCATTTTACATAGTTTCTCTGGGATGACCAAATTTTCACAATCATCCAGAGTGGATAATACCTCCTTAAGCAAAATGCGGAGATGTTCCAATTTAAATTTAAAAGTAATCACATCAGATTCAGCCTGCTGAGAAATGTTCCCTAAATCAGTAATTTCTCCCTCAGACAAAACCTCCCTGGCTCCCTCAGATTGGGTTAGGGGCCCTTCAGAGATATTAATATCAGCGTCGTCATGCTCTTCAGTAACTAAAACAGAGCATCCACGCTTACGCTGACAAGGGTTCATTTTGGCTAAAATGTTTTTGACAGAATTATCCATTACAGCCGTTAATTGTTGCATAGTAAGGAGTATTGGCGCGCTAGATGTACTAGGGGCCTCCTGAGTGGGCAAGACTCGTGTAGACGAAGGAGGGAATGATGCAGTACCATGCTTACTCCCCTCACTTGAGGAATCATCTTGGGCATCATTGTCATTATCACATAAATCACATTTATTTAAATGAATAGGAATTCTGGCTTCCCCACATTCAGAACACAGTCTATCTGGTAGTTCAGACATGTTAAACAGGCATAAACTTGATAAGAAAGTACAAAAAACGTTTTGAAATAAAACCGTTACTGTCACTTTAAATTTTAAACTGAACACACTTTATTACTGCAATTGCGAAAAAACATGAAGGAATTGTTCAAAATTCACCAAACTTTCACCACAGTGTCTTAAAGCCTTGAAAATATTGCACACCAATTTTGGAAGCTTTAACCCTTAAAATAACGGAACCGGAGCCGTTTTAAGCTTTAACCCCTTTACAGTCCCTGGTATCTGCTTTGCTGAGACCCAACCAAACCCAAGGGGAATACGATACCAAATGATGCCTTCAGAAGTCTTTTATCAGTATCAGAGCTCCTCTCACATGCGACTGCATGCCATGCCTCTCAAAAAACAAGTGCGCAACACCGGCGCGAAAATGAGACTCTGCCTATGCTTTGGGAAAGCCCCTAAAGAATAAGGTGTCTAAAACAGTGCCTGCCGATATAAATATATCAAAATACCCAGAATAAATGATTCCTCAAGGCTAAATAAGTGTTAATATCAATCGATTTAGCCCAAAATATGTCTACAGTCTAAATAAGCCCTTGTGAAGCCCTTATTTACAATCGAAATAAACATGGCTTACCGGATCCCATAGGGAAAATGACAGCTTCCAGCATTACATCGTCTTGTTAGAATGTGTCATACCTCAAGCAGCAAAGGACTGCAAACTGTTCCCCCAACTGAAGTTAATGCTCTCAACAGTCCTGTGTGGAACAGCCATGGATTTTAGTTACGGTTGCTAAAATCATTTTCCTCATACAAACAGAATTCTTCATCTCTTTTCTGTTTCTGAGTAAATAGTACGTACCAGCACTATTTGAAAATAACAAACTCTTGATTGAATAATGAAAAACTACAGTTAAACACTAAAAAACTCTAAGCCATCTCCGTGGAGATGTTGCCTGTACAACGGCAAAGAGAATGACTGGGGTAGGCGGAGCCTAGGAGGGATCATGTGACCAGCTTTGCTGGGCTCTTTGCCATTTCCTGTTGGGGAGGAGAATATCCCACAAGTAAGGATGACGCCGTGGACCGGACACACCTATGTTGGAGAAATAGCTACCACTGTATCTAATTAAATACATTTCATCAGATGTCTTCCCCGTAGCATGGGAAAGGAAAACAATGCAACATATATCGCCATAACATTAAAAAGCGATGTCTTGAACAGTAACTCCAGATGGAGTTTGCGAGGAACTGCAGGGCACTGCATGTGTGTTATAAAATGTTATGGACACTTTCACAATCCACCTGACTCACATATGGAAGAATAATTAATAAATTCTTAACCGTTTGTTAATAAAAATTAACATAACAAAACGGTACTGTCACTTTAAATGTTAAAGTGCAACTTTTTTTTTTTTTTTACTGACTCACATTAGGCAGTTAATGAAATTAACATATACAAAAACGTTATTATTTCTTTGAGTGTTCTAGTGTAACCCTTTTTATTTTAATGATGAAATAAAAGGTTGAATATGTACAGAAGGAACTCTTTACTGTAAAATTCTCTCAATATCTCAACTTGCACCCAGCTAAGGAGACAGACAGTCTCTGTACTGTATCTTTAAGCCAACTAAAGCGCTGATCTTAAGCGCAAGCACTTCAGACACAAACACCTTCGTTCCTTCCGCAACCTGAAGTGCTAGGAAGGAGGTGCCGTCCGGAAAGTGCTAATGTGAAGTCTGAAGTTCCTCCGCTCCTTCCGATAACCGGAAGCCCTAGGAAAGAAGATGCGCACTACAATGGCGCCATTTACAAGCTCCGTCCCTCGTGAGAGTTTCACAAGCCATCTTCCGGTCGCCATTGTCTAAGTCAAGGCACCGGGAGCAAAGGGATAAATTGTCCAAATAAAAGTTGCTTAGCCTTTATAAAGCAAACCCTCACACTGTGACCAATAGTTTACCAGGTAAATAAACAAAAAATCATATGTGATCTCCTGGTCGTCTTTGGCTAAGTATAGCCTCCAAGAAATAGCCTCCAGGAACAAGCGAACAGACTGAACAGCTTCAGTTTAAATAGCTGTTCAGTCCGATAGCTCTACCTGACAGGGAAACCCCCTTAGAGCACACACTCTGACACACAATGTGAAGACATTAGAAAATATCATAATAAAATCTCCCGGTCAGCTCTATTAGTAGATGAGACCACCAGGAGATGAGACACATGCCACCCAGTGCCTGCGTTCTAACCGCCCCAATGTCTCCTAATAGAAAAGGAGAATCTAAATCCAAGTTCAATGAGGTCTAAATTAATTAAGTGCCCAAACTTTTTCTGAGATCCTCTACCCCACAAATAAAGTTAGCACTTACCTCATCTTCTGCCTGGCAGTAAGGCAGTTCCCAGGTTTAGGAGGTCCTCTCCCTCCCATGGCCCTGTAAATAAACAAAAGTCCTGAGTAAAATCCCTCAGTTTTTCTGGGTTAGGGCAGCATCAGAATATGGGAGGCGCAGTGAGAATTATGTCCCACAAGTTCACATTGCTCTAAAGCCACCAAAGCTCTACTGAAGAGACTGATATGGACTACGGCTACACCCTAGAACAAAGCAGCACTCTCTGGCACCACTTTTAAAATAATAAACTCTTGATTGAAGAATCTATACTAACACCTCACTTTACCTCTTGCTATCACTAACGTAGGCAAAGAGAATGACTGGAGTGGGAGGGAAGGGAGGAGCTATTTGACAGCTCTGCTGTGGTGTTCTTTGCCTCCTCCTGCTGACCAGGAGGTGAATATCCCATTAGTAATTAAGATGATCCATGGACTCATTGTGTCTTAAAAAAGAAATGGGCTGGCTCCTACGCATCACATTCCTTCTTTTTAAATAAAGATAGCAAGAGAACGAAGAAAATTTGATCATAGGAGTAAATTAGACAGTTGCTTAAAAACAGAATTTATGCTTACCTGATAAATTACTTTCTCCAACGGTGTGTCAGGTCCACGGCGTTATCCTTACTTGTGGGAATATCTCTTCCCCAATAGGAAATGGCAAAGAGTCCCAGCAAAGCTGGCCATATAGTCCCTCCTAGGCTCCGCCCACCCCAGTCAATCGACCGACGGACAGGAGGAAAAAATAGGAGAAACCATATGGTACCGTGGTGACTGTAGTTAGAGAAAATAATTCATCAGACCTGATAAAAAAAACAGGGCGGGCCGTGGACCGGACACACCGTTGGAGAAAGTAATTTATCAGGTAAGCATAAATTCTGTTTTCTCCAACATTGGTGTGTCCGGTCCACGGCGTCATCCTTACTTGTGGGAACCAATACCAAAGCTTTAGGACACGGATGAAGGGAGGGAGCAAATCAGGTTACCTAAACGGAAGGCACCACGGCTTGCAAAACCTTTCTCCCAAAAATAGCCTCAGAAGAAGCAAAAGTATCAAATTTGTAAAATTTGGCAAAAGTGTGCAGTGAAGACCAAGTCGCTGCCTTACATATCTGATCAACAGAAGCCTCGTTCTTGAAGGCCCATGTGGAAGCCACAGCCCTAGTGGAGTGAGCTGTGATTCTTTCAGGAGGCTGCCGTCCGGCAGTCTCGTAAGCCAATCGGATGATGCTTTTAAGCCAAAAGGAAAGAGAGGTAGAAGTCGCCTTTTGACCTCTCCTTTTACCAGAATAGACGACAAACAGAGAAGATGTTTGTCTGAAATCTTTTGTAGCTTCTAAATAGAATTTTAGAGCACGGACTACGTCCAAATTGTGTAACAAACGTTCCTTCTTTGAAACGGGATTCGGGCACAAAGAAGGTACAACTATCTCCTGGTTAATATTTTTGTTAGAAACAACCTTTGGAAGAAAACCAGGCTTAGTACGCAAAACCACCTTATCTGCATGGAACACCAGATAGGGCGGAGAACACTGCAGAGCAGATAACTCTGAAACTCTTCTGGCAGAAGAAATAGCAACCAAAAACAAAACTTTCCAAGATAACAACTTAATATCTATGGAATGTAGAGGTTCAAACGGAACCCCTTGAAGAACTGAAAGAACTAGATTTAAACTCCAGGGAGGAGTCAAAGGTCTGTAAACAGGCTTGATCCTAACCAGAGCCTGAACAAATGCTTGAACATCTGGCACAGCTGCCAGTCGTTTGTGTAGTAAGACAGATAAAGCAGAAATCTGTCCCTTTAGAGAACTCGCAGATAATCCCTTATCCAAACCTTCTTGCAGAAAGGAAAGAATCTTAGGAATTTTTATCTTATTCCATGGGAATCCCTTGGATTCACACCAGCAGATATATCTTTTCCATATTTTATAGTAAATCTTTCTAGTTACCGGTTTTCTGGCCTGAACCAGAGTATCTATCACAGAATCTGAAAACCCACGCTTTGATAGAATCAAGCGTTCAATCTCCAAGCCGTCAGCTGGAGGGAGACCAGATTTGGATGTACGAATGGACCCTGAACAAGAAGGTCCTGTCTCAAAGGTAGCTTCCATGGTGGAACCGATGACATTCACCAGGCTGCATACCAAGTCCTGCGTGGCCACGCAGGAGCTATCAAGATCACCGAGGCCCTCTCCTGTTTGATCCTGGCTACCAGCCTGGGAATGAGAGGAAACGGTGGAAACACATAAGCTAGGGTGAAGGTCCAAGGTGCTACTAGTGCATCAACTAGAGTCGCCTTGGGATCCCTGGATCTGGACCCGTAGCAAGGAACCTTGAAGTTCTGACGAGACGCCATCAGATCCATGTCTGGGATGCCCCATAATTGAGTCAACTGGGCAAAGATCTCCGGGTGGAGTTCCCACTCCCCCGGATGGAATGTCTGACGACTCAGATAATCCGCTTCCCAGTTTTCCACACCTGGGATGTGGATCGCAGATAGATGGCAGGAGTGATCCTCCGCCCATTGTATTATTTTGGTCACTTCTTTCATCGCCAGGGAACTCCTTGTTCCCCCCTGATGATTGATATACGCAACAGTCGTCATGTTGTCTGATTGGAATCTTATGAATTTGGCCTTTGCAAGCTGAGGCCAAGCCCTGAGAGCATTGAATATCGCTCTTAGTTCCAGAATGTTTATCGGGAGAAGAGACTCTTCCCGAGACCATAGTCCCTGAGCTTTCAGGGATTCCCAGACCGCGCCCCAGCCCACTAGACTGGCGTCGGTCGTGACAATGACCCACTCTGGTCTGCGGAAGCTCATTCCCTGGAATAGGTGGTCCAGGGTTAGCCACCAACGGAGTGAATCTCTGGTCTTCTGATCTACTTGAATCACTGGAGATAAGTCTGTATAGTCCCCATTCCACTGTTTCAGCATGCACAGTTGTAATGGTCTTAGATGAATTCGCGCAAAAGGAACTATGTCCATTGCTGCAACCATCAACCCTACTACTTCCATGCACTGAGCTATGGAAGGACGTGGAACAGAATGAAGAACTTGACAAGCGCTTAGAAGTTTTGACTTTCTGACATCTGTCAGAAAAATCCTCATTTCTAAGGAATCTATTATTGTTCCCAAGAAGGGAACTCTTGTTGACGGAGACAGAGAACTTTTTTCTATGTTCACCTTCCATCCGTGAGATCTGAGAAAGGCCAGAACGATGTCTGTATGAGCCTTTGCTTTTGAAAGGGACAACGCTTGTATTAGAATGTCGTCCAAGTATGGTACTACTGCAATGCCCCTCGGTCTTAGAACCGCTAGAAGGGACCCGAGTACCTTTGTGAAAATCCTTGGAGCAGTGGCTAATCCGAATGGGAGGGCCACAAACTGGTAATGTTTGTCCATAAAGGCGAACCTTAGGAACTGATGATGTTCTTTGTGGATAGGAATATGTAGGTACGCATCCTTTAGATCCACGGTAGTCATAAATTGACCTTCCTGGATAGTGGGTAGAAATCGTTCGAATGGTTTCCATTTTGAACGATGGTACCCTGAGAAATTTGTTTAGGATCTTTAAATCCAGAATTGGTCTGAAGGTTCCCTCTTTTTTTGGAACTACGAACAGATTTGAGTAAAATCCCATTCCTTGTTCCGTCATTGGAACTGGGTGTATCACTCCCATCTTTAATAGGTCTTCTACACAATGTAAGAACGCCTGTCTCTTTATTTGGTTTGAGGATAAGTGAGACATGTGGAACCTTCCCCTTGGGGGTAGTTCCTTGAATTCCAGAAGATAACCCTGAGAAACTATTTCTAGTGTCCAGGGATCCTGAACATCTCTTGCCCAAGCCTGAGCAAAGAGAGAGAGTCTGCCCCCCACTAGATCCGGTCCCGGATCGGGGGCTACTCCTTCATGCTGTTTTGTTAGCGGTAGCAGGCTTCTTGGCCTGCTTACCCTTGTTCCAGCCTTGCATCGGTTTCCAGGCTGGTTTGGACTGTGAGGCATTACCCTCTTGCTTAGAGGATGCAGAATTAGAGGCCGGTCCGTTCCTGAAATTACGAAAGGAACGAAAATTAGACTTATTCTTGGCCTTGAAAGGCCTATCTTGTGGGAGGGCATGGCCCTTTCCCCCAGTGATGTCTGAGATAATCTCTTTCAATTCTGGTCCAAAGAGAGTTTTACCCTTGAAGGGGATGTTAAGCAATTTTGTCTTGGATGATACATCCGCTGACCAAGATTTTAGCCAAAGCGATCTGCGCGCCACAATTGCAAACCCTGAATTTTTCGCCGCTAATCTAGCTAATTGCAAAGCGGCATCTAAAATAAAAGAGTTAGCCAACTTAAGTGCGTGAACTCTCTCCATAACCTCCTCATATGGAGTCTCTCTACTGAGCGACTTTTCTAGTTCCTCGAACCAGAACCACGCTGCTGTAGTGACAGGAACAATGCACGAAATGAGTTGTAGAAGGTAACCTTGCTGTACAAAAATCTTTTTAAGCAAACCCTCCAATTTTTTTATCCATAGGATCTTTGAAAGCACAATTATCCTCGATAGGAATAGTAGTGCGTTTGTTTAGAGTAGAAACTGCCCCCTCGACCTTAGGGACTGTCTGCCATAAGTCCTTTCTGGGGTCGACCATAGGAAATAATTTCTTAAATATAGGAGGGGGAACAAAAGGTATGCCGGGCTTCTCCCACTCCTTATTCACTATGTCCGCCACCCGCTTGGGTATAGGAAAAGCCTCGGGGTGCACCGGAACCTCTAGGAACTTGTCCATCTTGCATAATTTTTCTGGAATGACCAAGTTGTCACAATCATCCAGAGTAGATAACACCTCCTTAAGCAGTGCGCGGAGGTGCTCTAATTTAAATTTAAATGTCACAACATCAGGTTCAGCCTGTTGAGAAATTTTTCCTGAATCTGAAATTTCCCCATCTGACAAAACCTCCCTCATGGCCCCTTCAGATTGGTGTGAGGGTATGACAGAACAATTATCATCAGCGCCCTCCTGCTCTTCAATGTTTAAAACAGAGCAATCGCGCTTTCTCTGATATGCAGGTATTTTGGATAAAATATTTGCTATGGAGTTATCCATTACAGCCGTCAATTGTTGCATGGTAATAAGCATTGGCGTGCTAGAAGTACTAGGAGCCTCCTGCGTGGGCAAAACTGGTATAGACACAGAAGGAGATGATGTAGAACCATGTCTACTCCCTTCATCTGATGAATCATCTTGGGCAACTTCATTATCTGTGACAGTACTGTCCTTACATTGTTTGGACGCTATGTCACAATTATCACACAATTTTGAAGGGGGAGACACATTGACTTTCATACATATAGAACATAGCTTATCTGAAGGCCCAGACATGTTAAACAGGCTTAAACTTGTCAATAAAGCACAAAAACAGTTTTAAAACAAAACCGTTACTGTCTCTTTAAATTTTAAACAGAGCACACTTTATTACTGAATATGTGAAAAAATATGAAGGAATTGTTCAAAATTTACCAAACTCTCACCACAGTGTCTTAAAGCATTAAAAGTATTGCACACCAATTTTCAGAGCTTTAACCCTTAAAATAACGAAACCGGAGCCGGTTACAGATTTAACCCCTATACAGTCCCAGCTACAGCCTTTGCTGTGACTTTACCAAGCCCAGAGGGGAATACAATACCAAAATGACGCCTTCTAGGAAGTTTTCCAACTACTTTCAGGTCCTCACACATGCATCTGCATGTCTTGCTCTCAAAAACAACTGCGCAGTAATGGCGCGAAAATGAGGCTCAGCCTACAACTGGGAAGGCCCTTCCTGACTGGAAAAGGTGTCTAACATAGTGCCTGACGTTAAAAAACGTTCCCCAAGTTTATAAGTGTGAATTATCAGCATAAACATGTATAAAATGTCCAAATAAAGCAATCGATTTAGCCCATAAAAGTGTCTACCAGTTTTATAGCCCATATTAAGCCCTTTATTCTGTTTGAGACTAAGATAATGGCTTACCGGTCCCCATGAGGGGAAATGACAGCCTTCCAGCATTACACAGTCTTGTTAGAAATATGGCTAGTCATACCTTAAGCAGAAAAGTCTGCTAACTGTTTCCCCCAACTGAAGTTACTTCATCTCAACAGTCCTATGTGGAAACAGCAATCAATTTTAGTTACTGTCTGCTAAAATCATCTTCCTCTCAAACAGAAATCTTCATCTTTTTCTGTTTCAGAGTAAATAGTACATACCAGCACTATTTTAAAATAACAAACTCTTGATAGTAGAATAAAAAAACTACAACTAAACACCACATACTCTTAACCATCTCCGTGGAGATGTTGCCTGTGCAACGGCAAAGAGAATGACTGGGGTGGGCGGAGCCTAGGAGGGACTATATGGCCAGCTTTGCTGGGACTCTTTGCCATTTCCTGTTGGGGAAGAGATATTCCCACAAGTAAGGATGATGCCGTGGACCGGACACACCAATGTTGGAGAAATTCCATGCTCTTTCTGAATCATGAAAGAAAAAATTTGGGTTTAGTGTCCCTTTAATGAGGGATTACTGTGGAGAGAATTTAAAAAAAAAAAATTGAGAAAAGCAGCAGGAATTGACATTTCATTAAAAATCTATTTTTGCAAATAGTATAAAAAACATGTTTGCATCTGAATTTTTCTAAAGTAAAAGCTAATTAAATAGAAACAAATAAGAGCAGCACCGGCTGTGTACTTCATTAGCCAGCAAGAAACACTCACACATCTCTACTGGTGGAGACTGACACTTCTCTGCTCAAGAGAAAATAGTGTTTTTTTATTCCAGTTTTATTGTTAATGGTATGTGGTACAAAACAACAATATACATACACACAGTTACAAAGTATATGAACAGATTCATATTAAAAGGTGTTTTGTTTTAAACATGCATTTTCCAGTTGACTATGATCCATTTGAAGGGAAAAAGAAAAAGCAGCATTCCCCAACTTAACCAGTGAATGCAGGAGAGGCTGCTCAGAGACTGCTACCTTTTCACATTTGGTGGCAATGCCCCATAGCTAAATCATATTGGCTCTCAATCAAACCATGAATTGAAGTAGCCCTGTCTATAACTCTTCCTTTCAACCCCTGGATTTTTCTTATCAATAAAAATCCCTAAGATAAAATGCAAACTGAGATTGTCACTCTTAACTATTATGATAAACTCTGCCAAAAGACAGATACCAAATTGCTGGAAAAAAAAGAGATCTTCCATCTCGACTGGACTCATGGAAATCTATAGTGTGACATACACTTCAATTGGAAAAATACCATTTCGTGCACACTAAGCGCATAAACGAGTATCACAACATTTTGTTTCTTTGGGAGGAATACTTAAAGGGTCATTAAACTCAATATTTTTATTTCATGATTCAGACAGAGAACACAATTTTAAACAACATTCCAATTTACTTCTATTATCTAATTTGCTTCATTTTTTAGATATCCTTTGTTAAAGAAATAGCAATGCACATGGGTGAGCCAATCACATGAGGCAAATGTGTGCAGCCACTAATCAGAAGCTACTGAGCCTATCTAGATATGCTTTTAATGAACGAATATCAAGAGAATGAAGCAAATTAGATAATAGAAGTAAATTAGAAAGTTGTTTAAAATTGTATTCTCTATCTGAATCATGAAAGAAACATTTGGGGTTTAATGTCCCTTTAAACAGCTAAATGGCTTTGCTATGTATTAGACAGCAATGTTGCTGGATATAGAAAGTTATCTCCAATCATAGTTAATACCGCATTTGTGACATGTACCTAGAGTGTAAGACTGTGCATCCAAGGTTCAGTTATATACGTATTCAGTTATCATGCATTGTAAACTCACCACACTGTTTAATCTGTATTGATCTCGTGTTGTAAACCTTAAATTTATTTCAATAAAAATTTTAAAATGAAAAAAAAAAAAAAGCAGCAAGTGGGACATAAAACAATTAGTTTTGTAGGTATTTTACTAATGGATACATTTATTAAACAAAACAAATAATAATACAACAGATCACACTGAAGAATATAGTTACTATCTGTAATTCTATGATTACCTAAAGTATAAAAACAACAAAGGAAATTCACACAAGATAATAGTCTATAAAACAAACTGAGATAAGCTCAGTTTGCACAGGACACATTATTTTCTGCACTTTGTGCTTGATGACATCAGTGGAAGTCTCAGTATTTCCATTTCACGTCATTGACGAATGTAAAGCCCTAGACTTTATGCCTGAGGGAACATCACATGACAGACTGGAAACGTGAGCTAGGTTGATTACAGGAAAATCGCACTCTTGCGCAGAAGTGATCACATTTTCCATTTTTAATCTTTCACCTTAGGGTAACTTTAAACACATTAGGCATATGAAAGAAATAGAGAGAGAACTCTACATTTGGCTACAACGATTGCTGAACTAACACCCTCTCATAGGATATGACCTTTAAAAGACATTCAAATCAAATAATAAAATGCTTTATTCCATTAATGGATTATTTTTTCAATATATAAAATTGTATCTGAGACAATAAAAAAGGGGCATGAAAGGCATTTTTCTCTTTCATGATTCTTTAAAGTTCCATGCTCTAATTTGCTTTGCTCTCCTGGTATTCTTTGTTGAAAAGCATACCTAAGTAGGCCGAGAGGTAGCTGCTGATAAATGCCTCATCATTGGCTCACCTGATATATACAGCTAGCTCCCAGTAGTGCATTGTTACTCCTCCTACAAAAGGATACCTATAGAATGAAGCAAATTTTATATAAAAAGTAGTTTAAAAATTGTATGTTCTGTATAAATCATGAAAAAAAACATTTGGGTTTTATGTCCCTCCAACCACATCTAAAGTGTAAGACAACCAAAAATGTAGATCTAGTGCACTCCCAGGCCACCCCTGATTTGAAAGAAGCCAATGACTGGACCAAAACCTTAGGGCAGTGGGTTTTTTTGAAAGCTTTTATTTAATAAGCACACTAGGGGGTAAATGTAACAAATGCCGGGTCGACATGATTTGCTGCAGCGAATCATTTCCGCCCGGCATCGCTAAATGCCAACAGCATATGCTCTCGGCATTTAACATTGCACAAGCATTTTTTGCTTCTTAACTTAAGTTTCCAGCGACCTGGAAACTTCACGGGTAGAAAGCAGAATCCGCTGCTTATTAATACTACCCTTTGGACTGAAAATGAAGAGGATACAACACAAACTAGTGACGGGTGTTTGAAGAAGCGGCAATATCGTAAATAAGAAGACAATTATATGGATTTTGGCTTTACATCAACAAATTTCAATGGTGAAGAGAGACCGCAGTGTGTAGTGTGTTTGAAGAGTTTGTCTCCAGAGTGCATGATTCCAAGTAAGCTAAAACTCCATTTGGAAACCAATCATTCAAAGCTGGTTGGTAAATCTCGCAACTTCTTTAACAGAAAAGTAAAACAATTGAAAGAACAACAACAAGGTACCTTTTCTCTGCATTTGTCAATACCAAACAATGCTCTGCTAGCCTCATATAAGGTTGCATATAGAGTTGGGAAGTGTAAAAAGTCCCATAACATTGCAAAGCAACTAATTCTAAAGGCTGCTATAGATTTAGTGAACATTATGATCGGCAAATCTGCTGGGAAACTGTTTCAAATGTGCCTTTGTCTAACAATACTAAAAGTCGCAGAATTCAGCACATGGCAGAGGATCTCAATGATTAATTAATTGAAAAACTGAAAGGAAAGGAATTTGGCTTGCAGCTTGATGAGGCCACTGACAATAACAAGGATGCACATTTGATTTGCTATGTACGGTTCGTAGATGGCAATAACATTGTGGAAGACCTTCTCTTTTGTAAAAGTATCAATGCAAGTACAAAGGCTCAAGACTTGTTTGAGATCCTGGAAACATTTATGGTTGAAAATAATTTGGAATGGACAAAGTGCGTTGGTGTCTGTACTGATGGTGGTCGTTCGATGTCTGGTCGTTATGGAGGATTGCAGGCGCTTATCAGAAACAAAGCTCTGGATGCACTGTGGACCCATTGCTTTATTCATAGAGAAGCAATCGCATAAAAGTATTTGAGTCCTCCGTTGAATCTGGTTTTAGAATGTGTGGTGAATGTGGTAAACTTTATAAAAACCATATCAGTGAAAGCAAGGCTTTTAAAAAAAAAATGTGTGAGGATATGGGAGCCAAATACACGTCTTTGTTGTACTACTGCCACTCACGATGGTTCTCTCGTGGCAATATATTGTCCCGTACGTTTCAATTACGGCAAGAAATCTACATTTTTCTTGAAGAATAAAAACACGAGTATGCCAAACGCTTTGTGGAAACAGATTTTTTAGTGAAACTAGCATACTTGTGATATTTTTGAAAAGTTAAATGCATTGAATCCCTCCCTTCAGGGAGGCAACAAGCACATTTTTAAATTGGATGAGAAGATTTGAGCTTTCAGAAAAAAGTTATAACTTTGGAGAAAAAAATAAAGACGTGGAAACAAAAGATTGTTTCCCCTTGTTGCAGCAGTTTGTGGTCTCCTATGGGTTTTTCAGCGGGTCACTGTGATAAAAAGCAAATACTGTGCAAAAATCAACGTGGAACAGGAAATGAGGGTGACTGTATCCGATTTTATTCCGAGATTTCAAAAGATGTGTAGTGAACAACAGGCTCATTCGTCTCACTAATTATTCATATCAATAAATTGTGATTTTTGTGATGTTCGCTCTTAAATCTTTTCAAATAAAAGATTGTTGGTTCCTTATGATTTTATTCATTTAAGTGTAAATGTGTGATAATTTGCGTTTAATACTAATCACACCAAGCCACCAACTGCAGACTGCAACTGTCAGGTATGTAATATAGAACTATGGTTTGACTTGGGGTGCCTTTGAAAAATCTTAAAACATTAAGTGTGCAGTGAAATGAAAAAGTTTGGGAACCACTGCCTTAGAGTGAACAAAACAAAACAAACCAACAAAGAAACAATGATTTGTGTATATGCACTAATGTAAAAAGCAAAAGTAAAATCATAAAAATAAAAAAGGCTATTGATTGAAAAAAAATATATATATATATTGGAGGGATAGGGATTCTGAAAATACTGTAATTGCCCAAATGGTTTCTTCTGAAGTAAACGTCCTTTTTTACTTGCTTTGTAATCGTTCATAAGGAGTCAAACAGGTCTATCCAGAAATCTGCAAACTTCCAACAAACTTATGTTTGAAAAAAGTTGTGAGGTCAGTTAAACTAGGTCATGCCGATCCAGCCAAAGGTTTGCTTAAACAGTTTTCTGATTTACTTAAAAGGGACAGTCGACTCCAGAATTTTATTTTTAAAAAAGATAGATAATGCCTTTATTACCCATTCAACAGTTTTGCATAACAAACAGTTATAGTAATACATTTTTTACCTCTGTGATTACCTTGTATCTAAGCCTCTGCAGAGTGCCCCCTTATCTCAGATCTTTTGATAGAAGTGCATTTTAGCCAATTAGTGCTGCCTCATTAATAACTCCATGAGAGCGAGCACAATGTTATATATATGGTACACATGAACTAGCAGTGTATTGCTGTGAAAAGCTATAGCATAAAATGCTGTGAGATAAGAGGCGGTCTGTAGTGGCTTAGAGACAGGTAGAAGTTTAAAGGTTATAAAGTATATTGATATTATGTTGGTTGTGCAAAGCTAGAGAATATGTAGTAAAAGTCGTTATTTATCTTTTTTTTAAAAACAACATGTTTTGGAGTCGACTGTCCCTTTAATATTATTGTATTGTAGTTTAGCACGTATTTGTGTTTCATCTGTGTGTTTTTTTTTTAATACATCAAATGCTTTAAAGGGACATGGACATCAACATTTTAAAATGGTTTCCAATTTTCTTCTATTATCAAATGTACATTTCCATGGTTTTCTTTGTCTTTGAACACAAGATGGCAGCCATGTTTGTACAAGGTTTAATGTTGTTAAAAACATTTTGCAAAACTGCAGCTATATAGAGCTCCAGACACTTGCATGCACCTGAACCTACATACCTGCCTGCTTTTCAAAACGAATCCAAGAGAATTAAGTACATTTAAGCAAAGTAGTAACTTGAAATGTGTCTTAAAACTGAACACTTTATATGAATCGACAATTTGGGGTTTCATGTCCCTTTTAATTTACTTGAAAGGGCTCCTTTACAAGAGAACATACTGAAATAGGCTCAGAAGCATGCACACTATGTATGATAAAAAAAAAAAGCACTGTAGTCTCTTTTAAATAAAAAAAACAGTAAAAATAATTAAAGGGATTTAATTTATTTTAGGATTCAGATAGAACATACAATTTTAAACAACTTTAATCCTATTATCACATTGCACTACTGACAGGAAGCTGAAAATATCTATTTAGCCAATCACAAGAGACAAATGTGTGCAGGCACCAATTAGCAGCAGCCCCACTAGTGTATGATATGTGCGTATTCATTTTTAACAAGGGATACTAAGAGAACTAAGCACATTTGAGAATAGAAGTGAATTTAAAAGTGTGTTAAAATGACATGCTCTATCTGAATCATGCACGTTTCATTTTGACTTTCCTATCCCTTTAAACAGTGTCTCTAGCTATACAGCTTGGTTTACCATAGAATGTATGGTTACAGCACTCTAAAGCGCCCTCTACAGGTTGCTTGTATAACAATGCTACAAACACTGTAGTAATAAGGTACTAAAGACGTGGATGTTTCCTGAGTGAATTAGATTTTTTTAAATGGAATGCTCTGTCTGAATTATAAAAGTGCAGTTTTTACTACCATTTCCCTTAAAATGTAATACTAAATGATACACAAATATAGTGTTAAATCTAATTCAATATTATTTCAAATTAAAACTATTTTATAATTTAATAGGTATAAATTTGTATTTGGTACTGCATATTTCACACTGTTATTGCATTTGCCAAAAAACAAACACTTAAATGCATTTAAAAAACTGTCCTTTTGATAGCATTTTGCTTTTTTGTACTTTTTTTTTTTGCTCTAGCCATTAGAGAGACTGCAAAGTCAACATTAGATGCTCCTGATTTAGACAGAGCATGCAACTTTTTCCATTTTACTTGTATCAATTTTCTTTATTCTCTTGGTATCCTTTGTTGAAGGGGAGCAGCAATGCACTACTGAGAGCAAGCTGATCCCATCTGGTGAGCTAATAAGACACTTCTATTTACAACCATAAATCACCACCTAGTTCCCAGTAGTGCATTATTGCTCATGTGCCTACCTAGATATACTTTTCGACAAACAATACCAAAGAATGAAGCAAATTTGATAGAACAGGAGAGATGTTTATCATTGTATGCTCTGTTGACTTTACCTTGTAGTTTTACTGTAGAGCATACAACTTAAAAAATGTTTCTAACTTAATTTCATTGTCACATTTTCTTTGTTCTCATGTTATTCTTTGTTGAAGATATATTTTAACAGGTAGCATGCATGTGTCTGGAGAACTAAATGGCAGAAAAAAAGTGCTGCCATCAAGTGCTTTTGCTAATGTATAACATTATTACAAACTGAGGCCATATAGTACTCAGACACATGCTTACCTTCCTGCTTTTTAACAAAGGATAACAAGAAAACAAAGAAAATTTGATAAAAGAAGTAAAATGGAAAGTTGTTTAAATTTGTATTCTCTATCTGAATCATGAAAGAAAAATGATGGGTTTATGTCTCTTTGATTGCTTTATCTCTTTTATATTTTCCTATTAATGTGTGAATTTGTAAGGTCAGCGTTTAGAATTCTGTTGGATTCATGTCAGCCTTTCAGGGAAAAAAACTGGTAAAAACAATGAATTTATTTAGGGCCTTTCCTTACTATACAGAATTCAATAATAAATATAATAAACCTTTAATATGATCAGGCTTTTTTAGTCAAAACTATAGCATAGCTGTAGATCATACAACTTAAAATTGTCATTTTTAAGAGGGCAGAAACTTGCTATACTTTTATTAGCAAGTCAGCATTTTTTTTTAAACAAAACCAAGGGCTATGCAGGTTGGTTGTACAGTAAAGGTTAAGTGTTGACTTAGCCCAAGTCACTTAACAGTCGGAAGCAACCAGTAAAGCTGACCTAAAATCTAAAAGGCCATTTAAAAATAGTGATTTTTTATTTCCAATGTTGCTTCTACACACCATGATCAAATCTAACATAACTGATCCAAATCAGTCATTATCCAAACTGCTTGGGACCAGAAAAGTTGTGGATTCCTGAATATTTCCATCTGTAAAATGGGGCAGCTTGGAAAGGGGATTAGTCAAGTGTAATCAACAATATCTTATTCCATTCAGGCAATAATTTACATGCCATAATAATAGCTTATATATAAACCTGAATGTAGCTTTCTATCATTTGTATTACTTTTGTATACATAGTACCAGCAGGAAGATAGTACACTGATGACATCATAATCTTGGCTGCATCTATGCACTCTGCTAAATAGCATTGACAGGTTGTTGAATCCAACTAGTGAGCCTTTTGTGATTAGACGCTATATGCTGCCCAGATGATGTCATCAGTGGGCAGAGCTTGGCAGCCATTTCAAAGTGGCCAGAAACAATATTCATTTTAAAATAACTTTTTTTTACCGTACCTGCTGCATGAGATATAGAAAGGGTGCAGGAGGCTATTTGTAGCTTAATCCAAGGAAAGACTTTAAGAGGACTAAGGCGTAGACTGTCCCTTTAAAGTATTTCGATAGTTGAAATCTAAGAAGAATTTCCTGGATTATCAAGAAGAGCCAGAGCTTAGAAATTAAAGTTAAAAATAAGTCTCCTCTATCTGCGGTAAATAACATACCTCATGAGCCAACATTCTGTAGAGTTCTTCTTTTGTGATTGACAGCCTCTCTCGGTCTGTACTGTCGACAACCAGGATTATAAACTATAGAGAAAGCAAAAATAAGATTTCAAATCTTAGCATAAGATCTGGTTAATAACAAAAAATATGCACTGATTTAAGTTACCTGATCTAGCTTTCTAAGGAACTTCACAGAAGACTCTAAATAGTTCTACCTCTATGTTTACGTTAAATATTATATATATATAATACACACACACATATGCATATGTAGATAAAAGGCACTCACTGGAAAAATTAAGACTTAGCTTTTAATGAATAGTTAGTTTAAAAACGCATAACGTTTCGGAGGCATTCCACCTCCTTTTTCAAATGCATGATACAGACATTTTGGAAAGTACAAAAAGCAGTATGTATCATGCATTTGAAAAAGGAGGTGGAATGCCTCCGAAACGTTATGCGTTTTTAACCTAACTATTCATTAAAAGCTAAGTCCTAATTTATATACACACATTATATATATATATATATATATATATATATATACATACACACACATACATACATATACACACATATATATACATATACGTACATACACACCCATATCAGAGAGAGAGAGAGAGAGAGAGAGAGAGAGAGAGAGAGAGAGAGATACAGACTAAACTGATTACTTTATTATTTAACAGCAATTATCTGTTAATGTCCTAAAGATCCATAATACATTTAGAAGCTTTGGATAAGAGAAAGTAAACCCAATTTTTTTCTTTCATGATTAAGATAGAGCATGCAATTTTAGACAATGTTCCAATTTACTTCTATTGTCTAATTTGTTTCATTCTCTTGGTATCATTTGTTGAAAAGTAAACCTTTGTTAGACTCAAGAGCTGCTGATTGGTGGCTGCACTTGCATGTCTTATTGGCTCACCCATGTGCAGTGCCATTTCTTCATAAAAGGATACCAAGAGAATGAAGCAAATTAGATAACAGACCTAAAATGGAAAGTTGTTTAAAATTGTACGTTCTGTCTGAATTACAGTATAAAATAAAAAAATTAAGTTTCTTGTCCCTTTAAAGGATGGTTTTAAAAAACACTTACACAGTTTGCTGATACTGTCATTACAAATGATATCCAATTGCATTTTATACTCATAAGACTGCCTATCACAATCTCACAGAGATGGAGTTTATTGAGATCATGCAGTTTAAGAAAAACAGGTGTGAGAATGTCACAGTTGATGACCTTGATATGAGGCTTGAGGGTTTTGGCAACTTGCCTTTAGGTTTACAGTTAATCCCTATATCAGAGAAGGCTGTAAAACATTAAGAAATACAGTGCAACCCTCTTTGGCATTCAAGGAGTTAACAGGTGTTCAACCCACTAGTAGAAATGCTGTCTGTGTTCACGCTAAGACCATGGCAGCATTGTGCATTTAATATTTTTGCAGCCAAACTATTGTTATTGCAGTGACATTTACTGATGAGGACCCTAGAAATAAACTAATATAAAACTACTTTACGTACTTGGTCATTGCTTCACCACAGATAAGTTAGTGGTGCCAGAGTAACAAAGCCTTAGGGTGAATGTTACAGCAATTCACACTGTAGCTTCTGGCAACGTATTACAAATAAACATAATTAATATTTGGCAGATGAGGTAAAAAAGCCAATTACTGATGACCTGTAAAAATCATCAATCCAACCCAACCCCTCTTTGTCAACATGCAGATACATTTTTCAAAGACTTCAACAGGCAATTATATACTGTATGCACTATATGGCCAAAAGTATGTGGGCACCTGACCATCTTATAAACTTGGTGGTCCTCTTATTCAAAAGCCATGGGCATTAATATTGAGTTGGCATCTCTTTTGTGGCAATAACAGCTGTAACTCTTCTGGGAAGGCTTTCCACAAGATTTTGGAACGCGTCTGTGGAAATTTATGTCCATTCAGCCAAAAGAGCACTTGTGGGGTCATAGCACTGATGTTGGACGAAAAGGTCTGGCTTAAAATTTGTGTTCCAATTCATTCCAAAGAAGTTCACTGGGAGGTGAGGGCTCTGTGCAGACCATTCAAATTCCTCAACACCAAACTCAAACAATGTCTTCATTAAACTCACTTTGTGCACAGAGGTACAGTCCTGCTGGAAGAGGAAAGTGCCTTCACCAAACTTCAAAGTTTGAAGCACCCAATTGCACAAAATATTTTTGTATCCTGTAGCATTAAGATGGCCCTTCACTGGAACTAAGAGACCTATTCAGACCCTGGAAAAACCAACTACAGACCATTATCCCTCAGCCATAAAACTTTACAGTAGGCATTATGCATTCTAGTAGGTAGCGTTGTCCTAGCATCTGCCAAGCACAGATTGCTCTATTAGACTGCCAGATAGTAAAGCGTGATTCATCACTCCAGAGAACAATTTCCACACTGTTCTAGAATCCAGTGGTGGCATGTTTTACACCACTCCAGCCTAGGCTTGGCATTGCACATGTGAGGTTTATGCACAGCTGCTCGGCCATGGAAACTCATTACATGAAGCACGTGATGCACAGTTCTTGTGTTGATTTTGCTTCCAGAGGCAGTTTAAGACTCTTTAGCAAGTGATGCAACAGATAGGCAATTTTTACATGCTACATGCTTTAGCACTCCTGCTCTTTAGTTGTTCCTCCTAGACCGTTGTTTCCCAAACCCAGTCCTCGGGACCCTTACTCAGGCCAGATATTCATTATATCTTAACTAGAGCACAGGTGAAATAATCAGCTGATGGGTGAGCTGATTATATCTTAACTAGAGCACAGGTGAAACAATCAGCTCACCCATCAGCTGATTATTTCACCTGTGCTCTAGTTAAGATATAAATGAATATATGGCCTGAGTAAGGGTCCCGAGGACTGGGTTTGGGAAACACTGTCCTAGATGCTTCCACTTCACCATAATACCATCTACAATTGATTGGGCAACATCTAGTATGGAAGAAATTTCCTTAATCGACTTGTGGCAAAGGTGACATTATATGACAGTGTGACGTTTAAAGTCACTGAGCTTTTCAGTACAATCCATTATACTGCCAATGTTCATCTATGGAGGTTTTATGGCTATATGCTATAATTTATGAACCTGTTAGCAATGGGTGTGGCTTAAACGCCGGAATTCAATAATTAGATGGGGTGTATACATACTTTTGGCCATGTAGTGTGTGTCCCAGTACAAGTCTTGGGTATATCAACATGCATACAAATGCTATGTTACTTCCTCTTCTTACTATGTAGAAAGAGTAGTTTGTAGCGGTGCTCGGACAAAATTCCGACGAACAAAATGCCGAAGCACATTCGTCCGTCAGACATATGTCCGAGATACACTGCTTCCGACTGCACGCCGAACAGCACAATCACGCAATCACGTAATTGCGTAATTGTCATCAGTAAAAAAGCGGAGAATTTAAATATATATTGTGGCTACTGAGGTAAAAAAACAACACAAACACTTACTCAAGATTAAACTTTTTAAAGGCAATAGCACATAATATATAAGATTTACTTAAATAAATCAAGATACATTCGGCCGAGGGCAGATACGATCCAAAATTTTCTGTTACAATCAGCGACTCGGGCGCCGCAACCGCCTCTGGGAACCTATCCATGGGTCCCTACCCTCACGATGTACTTTTAACACATAATATAATTATAATATTATAATTAATATGTTGTATATAAATTGATTTAATTGTCTTTTGTCAGTCCACTATTAAAAATGTTATAAATATTATATATAAGTTGATTTAATTGTCTTTTGTCAGTCCACTATTGAAAATTTTATAAAACCGTGATTTTTAAGCTTCATTCCCACCCAGCAGCCGGATAAATGTCTTTCGGAATATTGTCCGTCGGACAAGCGTCAGTCGGATAACAGTCCGGCCACGGTTTGTAGCAGCCGTATTAGTCCAGTATTTAAATATGAAAATAAAGTATTGAAGTATGCAGTGGTACCTTTTTTTATTGGAAGAACATAACACAGTACAAGACAAGCTTAGGTTGGTCCAATAAAAAAGGTACCACTGCAAACTGCAATACTCTTGATATTTTGATATACAGAAAGAGAAAATAGAAATCTCAATATGAAAAGGTGGTGTAAGAATAGCCAGTATAAGCAAAGTAAAGACCACTTGTATATACGGTATATAACTGAAGTGAGTATACCCATGTGCAATATCACTTACATGTCAAATTATCTAAAATGTTATCACCTCTCAATAATTCCATTATTTCTAAGTTGTCAAGTAGAGTATTTCCTCTTATGAACAATCAAAAACAAACATTTTAGAAAGATTATATTAAAAATATACGTCCCAAAGTAGAAACTTAATGCAACAAAAGCAAATAAACCTGTGGTCACTGACACACAAGTTAGATCACTGAACCAAACTGATTACATCTGTGATTTCCAATTAGCCTAATTGCATGAACATGGTAATAAAATGGCCTGTGAACACCAGAACATTCTCAGTTTTGGACCTTTGGGTTATGTCTATCTGCATGTCTGCATCATGGCTCCACATGGAAAAGCATTCCCAGAGGAATAGAAAAACTGATTGTGAGAAATCATAAAGATGGAAAAGGATACAGGAAAATCAGTGAAGGAAAAATCAGTGGTCAACTAAAAAAGCAGTCAAAACAGTTGCAGCAATAATCTGGAGGTACAGACCGAGCCAAACTACCACTAATCAGAGCCGCAGTAGCCGTCGTCCTAAAATGAAGCCACGGACAGTGCACTTCTTACAAAATCAACCTCTGAAATACAGACCGGAAAGTGCTTCAGGCTTGGCTCAGGGGTTATCATTGGAAATTGGAGTTTACCTGACAGATCACATTGTGGAAAGGAAATTGCATAATGTCAACCTATATAGACAGGGTCCAAGAATTAAAAACAAAAAAACAAAAACAACATTTTGCTTGCTCTTTGGCACAAAACTGCAAGGTTAAATTTGCTAAACGGCATTCAAATATTAAAATAGACTTTTTAGATTTGATGTTATATAAGGACAAGAAAGAGAAAATTGCGGTATCTAATTACCGTAAAACGACAGATAGGAACAGTTTCATTAATGCCAAAAGTGCTCATTTAAAGAATTGGAAGAACAACGTTCCTTTTAATCAATATTTGAGACTTGGAAGGAATTGCACTTCTGAGGCTAACTTTTAAAAAGAAACAGATATTCTAGATAGAAAATGTATTGAGAAAGGATATGAGATTTATTTGCTGAAAGAGGTCAGAAATAAAGCCACTAATAGGAATAGAAAATCTTAATTAAAACAAGAAGTAATGGGATCAACAAAAAACAGTTTCATGATTCACAGCCCCCAGTAAGATTCATCACATCATATAGTGAGGGTGCTCAGATTATTTAAAAAAGAATCCTTTTAACAGATCCCATTTTACAGAATTGCTTAGGAGAGCCTCCTAAGATCACTTTTAGAAAAGGGAAAAACTTGAAGAATTTTCTGGCTCCAAGTAAGCCAAGATCCCGGCAAACCATTCGCGATGTGGGTACGATTTGGTTAAATTCAAGTAAAGGTGTGTTCAACATCCAACAAACTGCAACTCCATTTATGTTGTGTAATGTTCAGCCTTGCGGCTGCAATTTGTTATATATTGATAGAATGAAACTGAAGAACAGAACATGTTTAA
Source organism: Bombina bombina (assembly GCF_027579735.1). NCBI lineage: Eukaryota > Metazoa > Chordata > Amphibia > Anura > Bombinatoridae > Bombina > Bombina bombina. Next base: position 261,924,136 of record NC_069503.1, read on the forward strand.
GTGAGCATATGAAAAATATTAAAAATAAACATAGCGTGTCAGTACACTTTATGCAGGTCCATGAGTGTAATTCAACACATAATAGATTGCTCCCTCACATGAAAACAGACTTGTGAGACTTAAAGTGTCAGTAAACTTAAAAAATAACGTTATATAATTCTGCACATAGTGCAGAATTATATAACATTATATTAGCCTTATCGTTATAAAACCTTATTTCCCCTTTGAATTTTTTTAAAATATGACAGGTTTTCAGACCCGCTCTCTGCGCTCTTCTGAGCAGGTCTGTTTTTATTACACAGCGCATCGGGACAGCTGTATAGTCACAGCCCGGCCAGGCCGCGCCATAACACTAAGTGCAGCTCGCTCCTGCTCTGTCTGACAGCAGGAGCGAGCTGCACTTAGTGTTATGGCGCGGTCGGGCCGGGCTGCAACTATACAGCTGGCCCAATGCGCTGTGTAATAAAAACAGACCCGCTCAGAAGAGCGCAGAGAGCGGGTCTGAAAACCTTTCATATTTTAAAAAAATTCAAAGGGGAAATAAGGTTTTATAACGATAAGGCTAATATAATGTTATATAATTCTGCACTATGTGCAGAATTATATAACATTATTTTTTAGGTTTACTGTCCCTTTAAACAGGAAACATATTGGATCCACAAATTAGAGTGCTTGCAACCTAAAGGTTTAAATATAGATATGCAAGCTTTCATGTGACGTAAAGAGAGATTTCGCTTAAAAAAAAAATTAGTGATAATTTAATAGGAACAGAGTGTTATGATATATTTATGTGGCGATCGCCTAGCATAAGGTGATATAGATGAATAAATAATGATGCGGTGCACTTCATCTATTTGTACTTTCCTTTTTATTACTTTTTTTTTAGTAGAAAAGGTTGTTTAGAATAAGCAGAAAGGTTTTAGAGGAATTGTTAAATTACTTTGCATTTGTTAATATGTAACCGTTTTCTGGTGACTTAAAGGGACATAATACTCATATGCTAAATCACTTGAAACTGATGCAGTATAACTGTAAAAAGCTGACAGGAAAATATCACCTGAGCATCTCTATGTAAAAAAGGAAGATATTTTACCTCACAATCTCCTCAGCTCAGCAGAGTAAGTTCTGTGTAAAAAGTTATACTTCACCTGCTCCCAGCTGCAGGTAAAAAAAAAAAAAAAATGAAGAAATGAACAGCAGCCAATCAGCATCAGCAGTGCTGAGGTCATGAACTCTTACTGTGATCTCATGAGATTTGACTTAACTCTCATGAGATTTCATAGTAAGCTTCCTTTACCTGATTGGTGAAATAATATGAGAGTTCACGAGGCTCATCCTTCCAGCTGTCCCAGGACAGACACACTAAAATACTGCTTAGAAATCGTTTACAATGGGAGGTGGCTACTGAGGAGCTTTTGAGGTAAAATATCTTTCTTTTTTACATAGAGATGCTAAGGTGATATTTTCTAGTCAGCTTTTTACAGCTATGCTGCATCACTTTCAAGTGTTTAAACATTTGGGTATTATGGCCCTTTAAGCGCATACAATGTATATGTAATGCAGTTACACTTCTGAATCATTTGACACTGAAGTGGTATTGCACAGGGGGGTACTCACTTCTGTTGTATTATATATCTAAATCTATCTATATTAGTAATCGAATAGTTTTTTTTAACTACACTGTAGTGTAGATAACACTGGGGCAGTAATAGATTCCCTAATACATAAAAAATAAATACAATAATAAAAAGAAAAGTGATGCTGCCTTTGCTGGGGTGGGCATACATGTTGTGAGCTTTCACAAGATTACAAGTGAGGCACAATCTTAAATGGACAGTCAAGTCTAAAAAAAAAAAAACTTTCATGATTTAAATAGGGCACGCAATTTTAAAAAATGTCCCAATTTATTTTTATCACCAATTTTGTTCTGTTTTCTTGGTATTCTGAGTTGAAAGCTAAACCTAGGAGGTTCATATGCTAATTTCTTAGACCTTGAAGACTGCCTCTAATCTGAATGCATTTTGACCACTAGAAGGCATTAGTTCATGTGTTTCATATAGATAACATTGAGCTCATGCAAGTGAAGTGACCTAGGAGTGAGCACTAACTGGCTAAAATGCAAGTCTGTGAAAAGAACTGAAATAAGGGGGCAGTCAGCAGAAGCTTAGATACAAGGTAATTACAGAGGTAAAACATGTATTATTATAACTGTGTTGGTTTTGCAAAACTTGGGAATGGGTAATAAAAGGATTATCTTTCTTTTTAAACAACAAAAAAACAGAATTTATGTTTACCTGATAAATTACTTTCTCCAACGGTGTGTCCGGTCCACGGCGTCATCCTTACTTGTGGGATATTCTCTTCCCCAACAGGAAATGGCAAAGAGCCCAGCAAAGCTGGTCACATGATCCCTCCTAGGCTCCGCCTTCCCCAGTCATTCGACCGACGTAAAGGAGGAATATTTGCATAGGAGAAATCATATGATACCGTGGTGACTGTAGTTAGAGAAAATAAATCATCAGACCTGATTAAAAAAACCAGGGCGGGCCGTGGACCGGACACACCGTTGGAGAAAGTAATTTATCAGGTAAACATAAATTCTGTTTTCTCCAACATAGGTGTGTCCGGTCCACGGCGTCATCCTTACTTGTGGGAACCAATACCAAAGCTTTAGGACACGGATGATGGGAGGGAGCAAATCAGGTCACCTAGATGGAAGGCACCACGGCTTGCAAAACCTCTCTCCCAAAAATAGCCTCAGAAGAAGCAAAAGTATCAAATTTGTAAAATTTAGTAAAAGTGTGCAGTGAAGACCAAGTCGCTGCCTTACATATCTGATCAACAGAAGCCTCGTTCTTGAAGGCCCATGTGGAAGCCACGGCCCTAGTGGAATGAGCTGTGATTCTTTCAGGAGGCTGCCGTCCGGCAGTCTCATAAGCCAATCTGATGATGCTTTTAAGCCAAAAAGAGAGAGAGGTAGAAGTTGCTTTTTGACCTCTCCTTTTACCAGAATAAACAACAAACAAGGAAGATGTTTGTCTGAAATCCTTTGTAGCCTCTAAATAGAATTTTAGAGCACGAACTACATCCAAATTGTGCAACAAACGTTCCTTCTTTGAAACTGGATTCGGACACAAAGAAGGCACGACTATCTCCTGGTTAATATTTTTGTTAGAAACAACTTTCGGAAGAAAACCAGGTTTAGTACGCAAAACCACCTTATCTGCATGGAACACCAGATAAGGAGGAGAACACTGCAGAGCAGATAACTCTGAAACTCTTCTAGCAGAAGAAATTGCAACCAAAAACAAAACTTTCCAAGATAATAACTTGATATCAACGGAATGTAGGGGTTCAAACGGAACCCCCTGAAGAACTGAAAGAACTAAATTAAGACTCCAAGGAGGAGTCAAAGGTTTGTAAACAGGCTTGATTCTAACCAGAGCCTGAACAAAAGCTTGAACATCTGGCACAGCCGCCAGCTTTTTGTGAAGTAAAACAGATAAAGCAGAAATCTGTCCCTTCAAAGAACTTGCAGATAATCCTTTCTCCAAACCTTCTTGAAGAAAGGATAGAATCTTAGGAATTTTTATCTTGTTCACACCAACAGATATATATTTTTTCCATATTTTATGGTAGATTTTTCTAGTTACAGGCTTTCTGGCCTGAACAAGAGTATCAATGACAGAATCTGAGAACCCTCGCTTTGATAAAATCAAACGTTCAATCTCCAAGCAGTCAGTTGGAGTGAGGCCAGATTCGGATGTTCGAACGGACCTTGAACAAGAAGGTCCTGTCTCAGAGGTAGCTTCCATGGTGGAGCCGATGACATATTCACCAGATCTGCATACCAAGTCCTGCGTGGCCACGCAGGAGCTATCAAGATCACCGATACCCTCTCCTGTTTGATCCTGGCTACCAGCCTGGGAATGAGAGGAAACGGTGGGAACACATAAGCTAGGTTGAAGCTCCAAGGTGCTACTAGTGCATCCACTAGAGTCGCCTTGGGATCCCTGGATCTGGACCCGTAGCAAGGAACCTTGAAGTTCTGACGAGACGCCATCAGATCCATGTCTGGAATGCCCCACAATTGAATTATTTGGGCAAAGATTTCCGGATGGAGTTCCCACTCCCCCGGATGAAATGTCTGACGACTCAGAAAATCCGCTTCCCAATTTTCCACTCCTGGGATGTGGATTGCAGACAAGTGGCAGGAGTGAGTCTCCGCCCATTGAATTATTTTGGTCACTTCTTCCATCGCCAGGGAACTCCTTGTTCCCCCCTGATGGTTGATATACGCAACAGTCGTCATGTTGTCTGATTGAAACCGTATGAATTTGGCCTTTGCTAGCTGAGGCCAAGCCTTGAGAGCATTGAATATCACTCTCAGTTCCAGAATATTTATCGGGAGAAGAGATTCTTCCCGAGACCAAAGACCCTGAGCTTTCAGGGGTTCCCAGACCGCGCCCCAGCCCACCAGACTGGCGTCGGTCGTGACAATGACCCACTCTGGTCTGCGGAAGCTCATCCCTTGTGACAGGTTGTCCAGGGTCAGCCACCAACGGAGTGAATCTCTGGTCCTCTGATCTACTTGTATCGTCGGAGACAAGTCTGTATAATCCCCATTCCACTGACTGAGCATGCACAGTTGTAATGGTCTTAGATGAATTTGCGCAAAAGGAACTATGTCCATTGCCGCGACCATCAAACCTATTACTTCCATGCACTGCGCTATGGAAGGAAGAAGAACAGAATGAAGTACTTGACAAGAGCTTAGAAGTTTTGATTTTCTGGCCTCTGTCAGAAAAATCCTCATTTCTAAGGAGTCTATTATTGTTCCCAAGAAGGGAACTCTTGTTGACGGAGATAGAGAACTTTTTTCTACATTCACTTTCCACCCGTGAGATCTGAGAAAGGCCAGGACAATGTCCGTATGAGCCTTTGCTTGTGGTAGAGACGACGCTTGAATCAGTATGTCGTCCAAGTAAGGTACTACTGCAATGCCCCTTGGTCTTAGCACCTCTAGAAGGGACCCTAGTACCTTTGTGAAAATTCTTGGAGCAGTGGCTAATCCGAATGGAAGTGCCACAAACTGGTAATGCTTGTCCAGAAAGGCGAACCTTAGGAACCGATGATGTTCCTTGTGGATAGGAATATGTAGATACGCATCCTTTAAATCCACCGTGGTCATGAATTGACCTTCCTGGATGGTAGGAAGAATTGTCCGAATGGTTTCCATTTTGAACGATGGAACCTTGAGAAATTTGTTTAGGATCTTGAGATCTAAGATTGGTCTGAATGTTCCCTCTTTTTTGGGAACTATGAACAGATTGGAGTAGAATCCCATCCCTTGTTCTCCTAATGGAACAGGATGAATCACTCCCATTTTTAACAGGTCTTCTACACAATGTAAGAATGCCTGTCTTTTTATGTGGTCTGAAGACAATTGAGACCTGTGGAACCTCCCCCTTGGGGGTAGCTCCTTGAATTCCAGAAGATAACCTTGGGAGACTATTTCTAGCGCCCAAGGATCCAGAACATCTCTTGCCCAAGCCTGAGCGAAGAGAGAAAGTCTGCCCCCCACCAGATCCGGTCCCGGATCGGGGGCCAACATCTCATGCTGTCTTGGTAGCAGTGGCAGGTTTCTTGGCCTGCTTACCTTTGTTCCAGCCTTGCATTGGCCTCCAGGCTGGCTTGGTTTGAGAAGTATTACCCTCTTGCTTAGAGGATGTAGAACTTGGGGCTGGTCCGTTTCTGCGAAAGGGATGAAAATTTGGTTTATTTTTAGCCTTAAAAGACCTATCCTGAGGAAGGGCGTGGCCCTTACCCCCAGTGATATCTGAAATAATCTCTTTCAAGTCAGGGCCAAACAGCGTTTTCCCCTTGAAAGGTATGTTAAGCAATTTGTTCTTGGAAGACGCATCCGCTGACCAAGATTTTAGCCAAAGCGCTCTGCGCGCCACAATAGCAAACCCCGAATTTTTCGCCGCTAATCTAGCCAATTGCAAAGTGGCGTCTAAAGTAAAAGAGTTAGCCAATTTAAGAGCATGAATTCTGTCCATAATCTCCTCATAAGAAGAATCTTTATTGAGCGACTTTTCTAGTTCATCGAACCAGAAACACGCTGCTGTAGTGACAGGAACAATGCATGAAATTGGTTGTAGAAGGTAACCTTGCTGAACAAACATCTTTTTAAGCAAACCCTCTAATTTTTTATCCATAGGATCTTTGAAAGCACAACTATCTTCTATAGGGATAGTAGTGTGTTTGTTTAGAGTAGAAACCGCCCCCTCGACCTTGGGGACTGTCTGCCATAAGTCCTTTCTGGGGTCGACCATAGGAAACAATTTCTTAAATATAGGGGGAGGGACAAAAGGTATGCCGGGCCTTTCCCATTCTTTGTTTACAATGTCCGCCACCCGCTTGGGTATAGGAAAAGCTTCGGGGGGCCCCGGGACCTCTAGGAACTTGTCCATCTTACATAATTTCTCTGGAATGACCAAATTGTCACAATCATCCAGAGTAGATAACACCTCCTTAAGCAGAGCGCGGAGATGTTCCAATTTAAATTTGAATGTAATCACATCAGGTTCAGCTTGTTGAGAAATTTTCCCTGAATCTGAAATTTCTCCCTCAGACAAAACCTCCCTGGCCCCCTCAGACTGGTGTAGGGGCATGTCAGAACCATTATCATCAGCGTCCTCATGCTCTTCGGTATTTTCTAAAACAGAGCAGTCGCGCTTTCGCTGATAAGTGGGCATTTTGGCTAA
>NC_069503.1:262555905-262563405 GCF_027579735.1 Bombina bombina
AAGCTAACACTAGCTTCAACCTTCTTAGATCTGTCAAAGAGAGATTCATAAAATAAATAATCTATCTGAACTCCCAGAAAAAAACAACTCTTATCTGAGGAACCAGAAAACTTGTTGTGAAAAAGACAACAGTCTGTAAGAGAGAGATTCTGTTAAAAGTAAAGAGCAGAACCAAGATATTAGCCAGGCAAGGAAACGCCCTAAGTTATGATCACAGTCAAAAAGGTTCCCAAATCCTATATGAATATTGTGGTAGAGTAACAAACTGAAAGTTCTTGTCTAGGAAGGCAAACCTTAGTAACTAAAAATGTTCCCTGTGAATTGGAACAAACTTGTTTAGAGTTTTAAGATCCAAAAACTGGTCTTAAAGTTCATTCTTTTTTGGAATAATAAAGAGATTTTAATAAAATTGTATCCCTTGTTCCAACAAAGGAACAGGAACAATCACTCCCATAGATTCTAGATCTGAAATTGACTTAAAAAAAAAGCCTGAAATTTCACAGGACTTTCCATAATATTGGACAGAATAAACCTTTATCTGGGAGGCCTTGTTCTGATAACCCTGAGAAACTATACTCAGAACCCAGGGATCCTGGACAGACTCAAAACAAACCTCCTGAAATGGTGCAATTTGCCCCCTACCAGAGCCTCTGGATCAGGGGCCATACCTTCATTTAGACTTGGATAAGGGAGTACATTTATTAGACTTGAACAAGATTGAACTAAGCTTCCAGGCAGAGCCAAAGGAATCTTGTTTCTGAAAGGAGGAATCTGACTTCTGTTTCCTATTCTGACAAAAAAAAATAATTAGAAGCTTTAAATGTACCTCCCTAACCCCCAGTAACAGTAGAGATAGTAGAATCCAAACCAGAACTAAATAAAATCTTTCCATGAAAAGAGAGAAATAAAAGCCTGGATTTAGAAACCATATTAGTAGACTAAGACTATAACGTCTTTCTAGAAAGTACTTCCAAAGACATACACTTAGAACTAAACTCAATGATGACAATAGCAGCAATACAAATTAAAGCATTGGCACATTTGAGCAATTTCAAAAAGTACAAGAAACATTAACTAGCCGAATCATAAGAAAACTGCTTAAAAAGACTATTAAACCAAATGGAAGAAACAGTAGCCACAACCACAATAAAAAAAACTGCGGGCCTAAAAATAAAACCTGCTTGATGAAAAGCCCTCCTATGGAAGAATTCTAACTTCCTATCTAAAGGGTCTTTAAAGGAAGAACTATCTTCCAAAGGGATAGAAGTATGCTTAGCCAAGGTAGAAATGGCACCATCAAATTTAGGAACAAAGTTCAACATTACAAGCTGCCAAAGGATACATTTACCTAATCCTTACTGGAGGATTAAAGGGATACCTGGCTTAGCCCATTCCTATGAACTATCTCAGAGACAGCATAAAGGACAGGAAAAAAAAACTTAGAAGGATTAAACTTAGGTTAATAAATTAAATATAAACAATTAACAATCTTATCCTCAGCTACTTTAGGATCCTTAAACTCTAAAGTAAGCAAAATCTTCTTTTAAAGTGAATATACTGTATATGTGACTTAAAACAGAAAAGAGAATATCTCTGATTCATGACCAGAAGAAAACCCCTGAACCCCTTAGCAGATTCATAAAACAGAAAAATTAATCACCATAGGCTCAAGGCTAGTAAAAAGTAAATTATGAACTGACCATTTATGCTTATTTGAAGGTGGCATAGCTGTCAACATTTCAGATACTATAGAGCAAATTAAGTCCTTAACTCCAGGAGCAAAATCCGTAGAACTCTCCTGTAAGGAACGAACAAAAAGGGCAGCATTAGAATAGTTAAAATGCATTAAAACATGTACTGCATAAATGTGCTGGAGGTAATTCCTCAACCTGTTTACAATAAACACATTTAACAGTGGTAGGAAAGTGTTTGGAAGGCTCAGTTTCTAAAGTAAAGACAGAAGCAAAAAGGCTCCATAACAGCAGAAAACTACAAAAGTAATAATGTGCATATAAAACAAAACATATAGTTATGTTCCAAAAAAAGAGCTCTTGAAGAAAGGGAAAAACTTAGCCCCTCCAAAAGCAGTTCTTTAAAAAATATACAAGGCCAAAGCACGCAAATCCGACATGCAGAATAATGCACTATGAGACAGAGGTATTATTCTGACCTTCAGATAGCACACCTAAGTAATCAGGGAGCACGCTCATTATCCAACATCAGATAAAGAGAAAGCGTCCCAAAAATGAATGCGCATGAAAATCCGACATGCGTTATCCCGAGACGCCTACATGTTTTATCCCAACGCATGCAGACGTGAAAGCCATCGCACATAATAGATATACACAACCTAAAAGAAAAAAGCAAGCACAAAAAAAAAACGACGTTCGCCAACAAATATACTTAGAAAAAACATAATTTATGCTTACCTGATAAATTTATTTATCTTGTAGTGTATCCAGTTCACGGATCATCCATTACTTGTGGGATATTCTCCTTCCCAACAGGAAGTTGCAAGAGGATCACCCACAGCAGAGCTGCTATATAGCTCCTCCCCTCACTGCCATATCCAGTCATTCGACCAAAACAAGACGAGAAAGGAGAAACCATAGGGTGCAGTGGTGACTGTAGTTTAATTAAAATTTAGACCTGCCTTAAAAGGACAGGGCGGGCCGTGGACTGGATACACTACAAGAGAAATAAATTTATTAGGTAAGCATAAATTATGTTTTCTCTTGTTAAGTGTATCTAGTCCACGGATCATCCATTACTTGTGGGATACCAATACCAAAGCTAAAGTACACGGATGATGGGAGGGACAAGGCTGGAACTTAAACAGAAGGAACCACTGCCTGTAGAACCTTTCTCCCAAAAACAGCAAAAGTGTCAAATTTGTAAAATTTTGAAAAGGTGTGAAGCGAAGACCAAGTCGCAGCCTTGCAAATCTGTTCAACAGAGGCCTCATTTTTAAAGGCCCAGGTAGAAGCCACAGCTCTAGTAGAATGAGCTGTAATCCTTTCAGGGGGCTGCTGTCCAGCAGTCTCATAGGCTAAGCGTATTATGCTCCGAAGCCAAAAGGAGAGAGAGGTTGCCGAAGCTTTTTGAACTCTCCTCTGTCCAGAGTAAACGACAAACAGGGCAGATGTTTGACGAAAATCTTTAGTAGCCTGTAAGTAAAACTTCAAGGCACGGACTACATCCAGATTATGCAAAAGACGTTCCTTCTTTGAAGAAGGATTAGGACACAATGATGGAACAACAATCTCTTGATTGATATTCCTGTTAGAATCCACCTTAGGCAAAAACCCAGGTTTGGTACGCAGAACTACCTTGTCTGAATGAAAAATCAGATAAGGAGAATCACAATGTAAGGCAGATAACTCAGAGACTCTTCAAGCCGAGGAAATAGCCATCAAAAACAGAACTTTCCAAGATAAAAGTTTAATATCAATGGAATGAAGGGGTTCAAACGGAACTCCCTGAAGAACTTTAAGAACCAAGTTTAAGCTCCACGGGGGAGCAACAGTTTTAAACACAGGCTTAATCCTAACCAAAGCCTGACAAAATGCCTGGACGTCTGGAACTTCTGCCAGACGCTTGTGCAAAAGAATAGACAGAGCAGAGATCTGTCCTTTTAAAGAACTAGCTGATAAGCCTTTGTCCAAACCCTCTTGGAGAAAGGACAATATTCTAGGAATCCTAACCTTACTCCATGAGTAACTCTTGGATTCACACCAATAAAGATATTTACGCCATATCTTATGGTAGATTTTTCCTGGTGACAGGCTTCCGAGCCTGTATTAAGGTATCAATGACTGACTCGGAGAAGCCACGCCTTGATAGAATCAAGCGTTCAATCTCCATGCAGTCAGTCTCAGAGAAATTAGATTTGGATGATTGAAAGGACCTTGTATTAGAAGGTCCTGCCTCAGAGGCAGAGTCCATGGTGGAAGAGATGACATGTCCACTAGGTCTGCATACTAGGTCCTGCGTGGCCACGCAGGCGCTATCAGAATCACTGATGCTCTCTCCTGTTTGATTTTGGCAATCAGTCGAGGGAGCAGAGGAAACGGTGGAAACACATAGGCCAGGTTGAAGAACCAAGGAGCTGCTAGAGCATCTATCAGCGTTGCTCCCGGGTCCCTGGGCCTGGATCCGTAACAAGGAAGCTTGGCGTTCTGGCGAGACGCCATGAGATCCAGTTCTGGTTTGCCCCAACGATGGACCAGTTGAGCAAACACCTCCGGATGGAGTTCCCACTCCCCCGGATGAAAAGTCTGACGACTTAGAAAATCCGCCTCCCAGTTCTCTACGCCTGGGATGTGGATCGCTGACAGGTGGCAAGAGTGAGACTCTGCCCAGCGAATTATCTTTGAGACTTCTAACATCGCTAGGGAACTCCTGGTTCCCCCTTGATGGTTGATGTAAGCCACAGTCGTGATGTTGTCCGACTGAAATCTGATGAACCTCAGTGTTGCTAACTGAGGCCAAGCTAGAAGAGCATTGAATATTGCTCTTAACTCCAGAATATTTATTGGGAGGAGTTTCTCCTCCTGAGTCCACGATCCCTGAGCCTTCAGGGAGTTCCAGACTGCGCCCCAACCTAGAAGGCTGTCATCTGTTGTTACAATCGTCCAATCTGGCCTGCGAAAGGTCATACCCTTGGACAGATGGACCTGAGAAAGCCACCAGAGAAGAGAATCTCTGGTCTCTTGACCCAGATTTAGTAGAGGGGACAAATCTGAGTAATCCCCATTCCACTGACTTAGCATGCATAATTGCAGCGGTCTGAGATGCAGGCGCGCAAATGGCACTATGTCCATTGCCGCTACCATTAAGCCGATTACTTCCATGCACTGAGCCACTGACGGGCGTGGAATGGAATGAAGGACACGGCAAGCATTTAGAAGTTTTGATAACCTGGACTCCGTCAGATAAATTTTCATCTCTACAGAATCTATAAGAGTCCCTAGGAAGGAGATTCTTGTGAGTGGTGATAGAGAACTCTTTTCCACGTTCACTTTCCACCCATGCGACCTCAGAAATGCCAGAACTATCTCTGTATGAGACTTGGCAATTTGAAAGCTTGATGCCTGTATCAGGATGTCGTCTAGATACGGAGCCACCGATATGCCTCTCGGTCCTAGAACCGCCAGAAGTGAGCCCAGAACCTTTGTAAAAATTCTCGGGGCAGTGGCCAACCCGAAGGGAAGAGCTACAAATTGGTAATGCCTGTCTAGAAAGGCAAACCTTAGGAACCGATGATGATCTTTGTGAATCGGTATGTGAAGGTAGGCATCCTTTAAGTCCACTGTGGTCATGTACTGACCCTCTTGAATCATGGGTAGGATGGTCCGAATAGATTGCATTTTGAATGATGGAACTCTGAGGAATTTGTTTAAGATCTTTAGATCCAAGATTGGTCTGAAGGTTCCCTCTTTCTTGGGAACCACAAACAGATTTGAATAAAATCCCTGTCCTTGTTCCGTCCGCGGAACTGGATGGATCACTCCCATTACTAGGAGGTCTTGCACACAGCTTAGGAATGCCTCTTTCTTTATCTGGTTTGCTGATAACCTTGAAAGATGAAATCTCCCTTGTGGAGGAGAAGCTTTGAAGTCCAGAAGATATCCCTGAGATATGATCTCCAATGCCCAGGGATCCTGAACATCTCTTGCCCACGCCTGGGCGAAGAGAGAAAGTCTGCCCCCCACTAGATCCGTTTCCGGATAGGGGGCCGTTCCTTCATGCTGTTTTGGGGGCAGCAGCAGGCTTTCTGGCCTGCTTGCCCTTGTTCCAGGACTGGTTAGGTTTCCAGGCCTGTCTGGAATGAGCAACAGTTCCCTCTTGTTTTGAAGCGGAGGAAGTTGATGCTGCTCCTGCCTTGAAATTTCGAAAGGCACGAAAATTAGACTGTTTGGCCTTTGATTTGGCCCTGTCCTGAGGAAGGGTATGACCCTTGTCTCCAGTAATGTCAGCAATAATTTCCTTCAAGCCAGGCCCGAATAAGGTCTGCCCCTTGAAAGGAATGTTGAGTAATTTAGACTTTGAAGTCACGTCAGCTGACCAGGATTTAAGCCTTAGCGCCCTACGCGCCTGGATGGCGAATCCGGAATTCTTAGCCGTTAGTTTAGTCAAATGAACAATGGCATCAGAAACAAATGAGTTGGCTAGCTTAAGCATTCTAAGCTTGTCAATAATTTCATTCAATGGAGCTGTCTGGATGGCCTCTTCCAGGGCCTCAAACCAGAATGCCGCAGCAGCAGTGACAGGCGCAATGCATGCAAGGGGCTGTAAAATAAAACCTTGTTGAATAAACATTTTCTTAAGGTAACCCTCCAATTTTTTATCCATTGGATCTGAAAAAGCACAACTGTCCTCGACCGGAATAGTGGTACGCTTTGCTAAAGTAGAAACTGCTCCCTCCACCTTAGGGACCGTCTGCCATAAGTCCCGTGTAGTGGCGTCTATTGGAAACATTTTTCTAAATATAGGAGGTGGGGGAAAGGGCACACCGGGTCTATCCCACTCCTTGCTAATAATTTCTGTAAGCCTTTTAGGTATAGGAAAAACGTCAGTACACACCGGCACCGCATAGTATCTATCCAGCCTACACAATTTCTCTGGAATTGCAACTGTGTTACAGTCATTCAGAGCAGCTAATACCTCCCCAAGCAATACACAGAGGTTCTCAAGCTTAAATTTAAAATGAGAAATCTCTGAATCAGGTTTCCCCGAGTCAGAGATGTCACCCACAGACTGAAGCTCTCCGTCCTCATGTTCTGCATACTGTGACGCAGTATCAGACATGGCTCTAACAGCATTTGCGCGCTCTGTATCTCTCCTAACCCCAGAGCTATCGCGCTTGCCTCTTAATTCAGGCAATCTAGATAATACCTCTGACAGGGTATTATTCATGATTGCAGCCATGTCCTGCAAGGTAATCGCTATGGGCGTCCCTGATGTAATTGGCACCATATTAGCGTGCGTCCCCTGAGCGGGAGGCGAAGGGTCTGACATGTGGGGAGAGTTAGTCGGCATAACTTCCCCCTCGACAGAACCCTCTGGTGATAATTCTTTTATAGATAAAGACTGATCTTTACTGTTTAAGGTGAAATCAATACATTTAGTACACATTCTCCTATGGGGCTCTACCATGGCTTTCAAACATAATGAACAAGTAGGTTCCTCTGTGTCAGACATGTTTAAACAGACTAGCAATGAGACTAGCAAGCTTGGAAAACACTTTAAAACAAGTTTACAAGCAAAATAAAAAACGTTACTGCGCCTTTAAGAAACACAAATTTTCCCAAATTTTGAAATAACAGTGAAAAAATGCAGTTACACTAACGAAATTTTTACAGTGTATGTAATGTTAGCAGAGCATTGCACCCACTTGCAAATGGATGATTAACCCCTTAATACCAAAAACGGAATAACAAATGACAAAAACGTTTTTTAAACAGTCACAACTGCCACAGCTCTACTGTGGCTTTTTAC